>NC_051154.1:280839960-281041177 GCF_013339745.2 Dermacentor silvarum
TACCCTACCCGGCCTTCGCCCCACCCCATTTGTTATTACTGCGGTATTCGCGGGCACATATCGCGCTTTTGTCGCAGACGACAACAGGACGAACGCCGTGGTTACGATGTTTACGAGCGAGACCCATTGCCTCTCCCAAGTGCCTACCAGCGCCGGCTTTCCCAACGCTCACTTACTCCGCCTCCAAATCCCGAAGAGCCTCGCAACTACCGTCAAGGGCGCCGCCGCTCGCCTTCCCCTCTCCGACGCTCGACATCCCCTCTGCTGCAGGCCTCCCGCACTCCTGACTACCGATCGGAAAACTAGATGGTGCAGTTTTTGGAGGGAAAGCTGCATGGCCCGCACAGACTACAATTCCTCCAGTGTGCCCGGCCAATACTTTATTAGTGTGTGTAGACGGTGTACCCGTTCCTGCATTGATTGATACGGGCGCAGCTATTTCTGTTATTCACGCTGACTTGTGCTCTCGTCTACGCAAGGTTACTACACCTTACAATGGAGCTATTCTACATGGCGCAAATAATGTTGTGATTCGGCCATCGGCGCAATGCACAGTTCGAGTTTCGATTGACGGGATTCGCCACCATATTCAGTTCGCAGTGTTGACTTCCTGTGCTCACATGCTTATGCTCACATGGGACTTTCTCTCTTCCGCGTCCGCTTTTATTTCGTGCCGTCAACGCCTCGTTAACTTGACCGAGACCGACAATTCCGACGACGTGCCCGACTCGCGCCTTCGCTTACGAACTGCTGACGATTGTATGGTGCCTCCTGGCCGCGAACAACTTCTTGTAGTTAACTCTGACATCGCCGATGGTGACGTTTTAGTTGTACCATCAGCTCGTTGCCTATCCAAAGGGATTGCTCTGGCACCTAGCCTTGTTCGCTTCACCAACGGTACGGCCACTTTGGCTGTACTCAACACAACCACTGAGCCAGTACTTCTTCCTAAAGGCGCTGTTGTCATTTGCGTCTTGGACACTCAGCCTGTCTGTGTGCTTACCTCGACTACTGCTGTTTCACGGGCACCTACCGCTATAGAGCCAGCCCCTGCTTCTGTTCTCGCTAGTGCAATCAGCACTGATCTAACGCCACAGCAGACGGAAGAGTTACTGGCGTTGTTATCCAAGCATAAAGACTCCTTCGACGTGCACTCTCCTCTTCTGGGACAGACTTCTGCAACGGCTCATCGCATACACACAGATGGAACTTCCATCGTGCGCCGGCGGCCATATCGTGTTTCTTCCGCCGAACGCCAGATCATCGATACCCAGATTGCCGACATGCTGAAACGAAGCATCATCCGCCCTTCCTCAAGCCCTTGGTCGTCACCTGTCGTTTTGGTGCGTAAGAAAGACGGCTCAGTGCGATTTTGCGTAGACTACCGTGCCTTGAACAAAATCACCCGCAAAGATGTATATCCACTTCCCCGAATCGATGATGCGTTAGATTCATTACAAGGCGCGGAGTATTTCACCAGCCTTGATCTACGCTCCGGATACTGGCAGATCCCCATGCACGAAGAAGACAAGGAAAAAACTGCCTTTGCCACTCCCGATGGGCTTTACGAATTTAACGTAATGCCTTTCGGCCTGTGTAATGCTCCCGCCACATTTGAGCGGATGATTGACACCGTACTACGGGGCCTAAAGTGGAAGCCTTGCTTATGCTACATTGACGACATCGTCATATTTTCGTCGACCTTCCATCAGCACTTGCAGCGCCTCGACGAAGTCTTGACATGCCTCTCTGCTGCTGGCCTTCAGCTGAATACAAAAAAGTGCCACTTCGCCAGCAAAACCATTAAAGTACTCGGACACCTTGTCAGCAAGGAGGGCATTCGACCTGACCCCGATAAGATTACCGCTGTCCTGCGCTTCCCCAGGCCTCAACGCGCCAAAGACTTGCGTAGCTTCCTTGGCCTAGCCTCGTATTTCCGGCGCTTCATACGTAACTTTGCCACCATTGCGGCGCCGCTCCATCAACTACTTCCTTCTGGAGCTCCCTATGTATGGTCGGACGAATGCCAAACTGCTTTTGACGCCCTCAAGCGTGCCCTCACGTCCGAACCTGTGATTTGTCATTTCGACAACATCGCACTCACTCTTCTACATATTGACGCCAGCGGCCATGGTATCGGCGCTGTTCTTCTGCAACGTCAGCAAACTTCCGAAGAACGTGTGGTCGCATACGCAAGTCGCACGCTAACACCTGCAGAGAAAAATTATACGATTACCGAGCAAGAGTGTCTTGCCGTTGTTTGGTCCGTCCACAAATTCCGGCCTTATCTGCACGGCCGCCACTTTACGGTCGTTACTGATCACCACGCCTTGTGCTGGTTGGCGACGGTAAAAAATTTAACGGGCCGTCTCGGCCGTTGGATACTTCGTTTACAAGAATACGACTTCGACGTCACCTACAAGTCTGGAAAGAAACACCAGGATGCCGATGCTCTCTCTCGTTGTCTCCTACCACCGTCTTCAAACACTGCCTGCTTACCACCTTCCGTGAGCAACCCGCCGGACGTCTCTCCTGCATTTCCTTCACTCGCAGCTCTCGACCGGCTCCCACCTAGCCATTCTCATACGTTTGCAACTTGCCAACGTAGTGACCCCTACTGCCACTCCGTTATGGAACGTATTCGGGGATCCTCTCGCACACCTAACGCTCGACTCCGTCGGCAGTTGAAGAACCACAAGATTCAAAATTCGGTGCTATACCCGTACGTGTTTCATCCCGAAGGACACCGTTGGGTCCCTGTAGTTCCCCGATCACTTCGGACCCAGATACTGGAGACCTTTCATGACGATCCCACTGCCGGTCACTTTGGTTTTCATAAAACCTATGAGCGAATTCGCAGCCGCTTCTCTTGGCCTGGACTTGCAACAAGCGTAGCAAAATACGTGGCTTCCTGTTCGATCTGCCAACACCGCAAACGACTGACCTCACCTCCGGCTGGACTGCTACAACCTGTCCCGTGTCCTGAAGCTCCTTTCGCAGTAGTTGGTATCGACTTGTATGGTCCACTACCCTTATCGGCTGGCGGTAAACGATGGATTGTCACAGCTGTAGACCACTTGACACGGTACGCTGTAAACAGCCGCACTACCTTCCGGTTCCGCAGCGGAGGTTGCATCCTTTTTCTTGGAAACCATCTTTTTACGACACGGAGCCCCACGTATTCTTTTGAGTGACCGCGGCAGGACCTTTCTGTCTAAACTTCTCGACGATGTTCTCCGTGCGTCCAATACCATCCATAAAACGACTTCCAGCTACCACCCTCAAACTAATGGGCTCACAGAGCGCTTTCATCGTACGCTGTCCGACATGATTTCAATGTACATCAACCCTGATCACACCAATTGGGATGTTATTCTCCCATTCGTCACCTTCGCTTACAACACGGCCGTCCAACGCACAACGGGGTACTCGCCCTTTTTCCTTGTGTATGGTCGTCAACCAATCACTGTCCTCGACGTCTCTTTTTTTGACGTCCCCGTGCCATCGTCCACATCAACGTGTGAGCAATTTGTTTCGCGAATTACCCAGTGTCGCCAACACGCCCGCCTCAACACCGACGCCAGTCAACAAGACCGCAAAACTCGCTATGATGCATCCCACCGTGTCGTTTCCTTCCAGCCTGGAGACGAAGTGTTGCTGTGGACTCCAGTTCGCGTTCCTGGTTTATGCGAGAAATTTCAGTCCCGTTTTGTCGGGCCTTACACAGTTCAGGAACAGACTTCGCCAGTTAACTATCGTGTCGCGCCCGTTGTTACGCCTTTGGACGGCCGCTGCCGTGCCACAGAGATTGTGCATGTTTCACGTTTAAAGCCTTTCATGCGGCGTTCGCCGCCATAGCCAGCGGCCAGGTTGGCCGCTTCCATGCGCGGGGGTAATTGTGTGAGCATTATATTACCCCTTCATCTTCTTCATCTGTATATACTCATCATCATGGCCAGCGCCATTCGCTTCAGCGCGCGGCCTGCATAATAAACCGTCGAGGTTGAACAGCTGTCTCGCAATATATATATATATATATATATATATATATAAAAGATGGTCTTGCCTGCTATGAATATTATTGCTGTGAATGAGAGTTTTATTTCCAGTATTCACTAATAAGTGTGTTTGTTGCTGCAAGCACGTGCGCTTATTCCGGTCGGGAGTTCTAACTTTTTCAATTACTGCATTTAGAATATTTGTTATTTTTCCCTTACATATATATATCGTAGATATATATGCCTATATGTATCCTTTGATTTAATTACCTAGAAATACATTTGTCTTTCTTCACGCCACGCAGTTACTAAACCTGGTTTATTTCACTCTAATATTGTTTTCTTCAATCATTGTCCCTGATCAATATCCACCAAGAAGCGCGTGTAAAATGACACGATATCAATAATAAAATTTTCTTACGTAGCTTTCATGGTGCGGAGATACCATTTACTTTTAGAAGACAGTGGTAAAAACAGCAATTCACCTGGCTAAAACTACATTTGGCACCGGCCGTCAAGAGTCATAGACGCACCGAAGCAACTAAGCCATAAAAAATTGTACTGCACAGAGGTTCTGCGAGAAAAACTGGGCGTCCGCCAGCGTCCGCATAGCGAACGCGCGCTCGCTAGCAGACGACGCGCTTGACACGGACAGCAAAATTGAAGACGTCGCGTTGTATAATCTATGCCTCAAATATATATGTTTGGCAAAATGGTGTAAACATAAATTTGCAGTTGAAATAAAGCGCTATTTTAAGAACGTACTATGCGCAATCGGCCTCGGCGCCCGCAGCGAAAGTACGTTGAATATGCCACGGAGCGCGTCTCCGCCCCAATCCAGTTCGCTCGCAGAGCCCTCGCACTATTTTTCCACACGCGGCGCCTCAGCGGCAGAGCGCCGTTCGGCCCACTCGACCATTCTCTAGTACACCCTACTGCCGGCCTCTGCCGCCGACTCTCTCTGAGCTCTCGCCCGCCTCTCCCCTAAAGTCCAGACCACACGTACGTTTGCGGACGCGCGCAACTCGCGTCTGCGCGCCCACGCATGCGCAGATGGTGCGAGAGGGCTCGTACGCGTCGAAACGCGGCGTGATCTCGGTGATCAGCTCCTCTCTGATTTTGCGGGCTTGGGCTGCCTCGCGTCGGCGCGGTACATTCAAATCTCAGTTAAGCAGATTTATACCATGCAAGAAAGTGCTTCTTGACTTCTTGTGCTGATTTAAAAGCTCTAAAAATATAACAATTACGTTTATAGATATCGAAACACCAATACTACTAACAGCAGGAAAGCAGCGAAATACAAAAATACAAATACTAACGCAAATACATATTGAGGCGAAACAATAGTACAATGGAAAATATAAAACGATAGCGATAAAGGCCCTTTCACATGGCGCGATTTTCACACAGCGACACAGCGAATTCCGTCGCTCAGTGACCGCCGCGACGTCGCGGGCTCTCCGCGACGGGATTCCAACATGTTGGTATTTCCGTCGCTGAGTCGCAGCGATCGGCGCGATGTGGGCGGTGTAACGTGACGTAACAGCAAGCGCCTTTGAAATAGGCGCTTTCCTGTTTTACCGCTTGTTGGAAGCTCAGCGGAGCAATGTCGCGCACCAGTTTTAATGATGTTGTAACAGAGCGTACCCACCAGCGCCTGTGGCTCAGGAGCTTCATGAACAATTTTTGTTTTCTCGAGCTCACACAATTCGTTTAAAATGAGAAGCTGCACGCTATCCAGGTCAGGAGCAGACGCCGCCTTCAACATACGGCACGTACCCACTTGATCGTCACCGTCGTGAACCTCTTTATCGCTACAAATTGTGCCAGGTGCTTGCACACTGAATGGTTGCTTCTTCTGCAAAAGCATATACTCATCCAGGAGAAGAGTTGTGGCTTGGATATATTACCGCAACAACGGGGTACTAAACGAAACCACCCCACCGACGCCGCACTAGCCGCATGCTCATATACTTGCGGTGTTGTGCAGCGTTTCACTCGCCGCGGTTGCAGACTAAGCGATCGTAATGTCTCAACGCATTTAAACATTAAAAATAGTGTAGTACTCATTCTATTTTCAAATAATAATAAGAAAATTTTAATATATGGCTAGTTTCCACGTTGTTTTTGTTTAGCGATGCAGGCTGGGATGCTTCGTGAGCAGGGGGTGACCTTCGGCATCGCTGCGACGTAAATCGCGTTCTCGCAGACCGAAAATCGCTCTGCGACGTGCGCTGCAGAAGATTTTTTTCGCCCCAATGGCGCCATGTGAAACAGCCTTAAGGCATAAGCTAAAGTAGGAAACGAAGCAAACAGCATTCAAAACGACAGAGTTGAAGTTGAGTTTAAAATACCTATTCAATAAACGGGGCTTTAGGTTAAACATGAAATTGCGAAGCTGATGTTTGAATGACGATATAGACAAGGCACACTTAATGTTATAAGGCAAAGAATTCCAAAGTTTGATTAAAACAAATGCTACTCTTTGAGAACCATAGTTAGTTCGTACCTTGGGGAGTAAAAAATTGTTATCGGAGGCAAAGCGCGTAATTTTTGAATTAGCAAGGTGTTGGAGAAGAACAAATTTCAGAAGACTATGGTCTTTAACTGCTTGATAAGCAACTGTGTAGAAATTAAATTTGATAAGATTATCAATATTCAGTATGTGCAGTTCCCGGTACAGATCAGTAACATGTGAACGTTGGTTGCTCCAGATGAGAATGCGAATGGCTTGATTCTGTACATGTTGGAGGAAAGAAAGGTGACAATGATACGTTTGTCCCCAGGAAGCAATACAATAATTTAAATGACTGTGAATGTATGCATAGGATAAGGTAATCAAAGTAGTCCAGTCAAAGTAACGTCTAGCTTTTAGTAATACCCTAATACCATAAGAAGTTTTCTGCTGCAGCTCATTATTTTCAAATTAAATTTTAAGCGGGAATCAAGCTTGATACCAAGGAAGGAACAATGATCTGATATATGAATTGGTTGCTTGTTTACAAAGAGGGGCATGACATGCCCATTATTTATCGACCTGGAATTAAAAATAAAAACTTACTTTTGGAGGGATTTATCAAAAGCTTATTTGTAGCACACCATACACTAACGCTAATAAGTTCTGCATTAAGGGTAGTTGTAAGGTTGCTTAGAGAATTACGCGAACATAAGAGAGTGGTGTCGTTAGCATATAATATGCATTCCGATAATGGGGTTAGACACTGTGGAATGTCATTAATGTACAGTAGAAGAAATAAATACGGACCCAGAATTGAGCCTTGCTGAACGCCGATGTTTATTTTTTTAGTGGAATAGATGCCGGAGATGGATATTAATTGCTCACGATCACATAAGTAACTACGGAAAAGGTTGAGAGAGTTGCTACTAATGCCATAAGATGCAAGATGCATTCGGGTCCGAGGTGCATTGCGGCACCTCGGACCCGAATGGGTGTTAAACACTAATTTAGCCATGTCTGCCTTAGCCGTGTCCAGGAAAAAGAGGACCCTGGTGATTGAACCGATGACCTTGGTGAAGACAAGAAACCCCATGGGCCTCGCCAACACACCAGGGGGAGTTCGCTTCTTGCATATTCCTGTCCTCCTCTCCAATCTTCCTCTTTCTCTCTCACTTTCCATCTTTCCTGTCTTCCGTTCATTACCTTTTACTTCCGCTCTTCCAGGCAGTAAGGGTTATCCTTATAAGGTATTAGTAATTCTAGGCTAAATCACACTCGGGTATATTAGTAAGATACCGTTGACATTTGCAGGACCTGTTTTTACAGGTTCTGCAGTGTCCCCTTGTTGGACTTCATGATGGATGGCTGGGGTTATTGCCAAAATAAGAATTCATTTATGGCTAGTTCTTTTCCCACACTTTTTCATCGCCCCCATGTAGGGGGGCCCACCGACGTCTTGAATTTTTAGAGAAAAAACTCTCCGTGCCCCATTCCGCTAAAATAAAGTTTAAAATTTTTTTTTACCACCCCCACCCATACCACTAGTCATGAGGAGTCATATGACACAATAAAGATGCGTCTTTGTGTCTTGAAAACCCAAGTTTGTGCAATAATTTGTTAAAAAAGTGACAAAGCACCTTTGTCTATCTTGAGAAATCTGGTACACAATATGGTTCCTGCCTTCATCATCATCATCAGCCTATATTTATGTTCACTGCAGGACAGAGGCCTCTCCTTGCGAGCTCCAGCTGCCCCTGTCTTGTGCTAGCTGATTCCAACTTGCACCTGCAAATTTTCTAACTTCATCACCCCACCTAGTTTTCTGCCGTCCTGGTTGCTGTCCTGTCATGGCAAATTTCTTCTTATACACATTTCTGCAACGAACCTGCCTAAACAGCTTCAAATTGTTCTAAAGGAACTATATTCTTTGATATGGAAACGCGCACTGCCTTTGTTTTGCTAATAGACACAGTCCCGGATTGGCGTTTAGCTGCATATGCGTAGATGACGCTGGACAAATAAGCGTGGCAGTTGTTGATCAGACCATTGCTTTCTTGTCTTCTTTGTGCATGGCCAAACAGTTTTATCATATGCTATTTATACAAAATGAATTACTAGAAACATGCTTTAATATGCTTATAGTTGCGAAATTCACAGCTTCTGCTCGTAAACTCTCCTAATCTGTTTACACAACATGGGCCACCACGCTAGTACTAGATTGTTGCATTGTGGTATCGTGCAGGTTAGCGAGCATAAAGTTGGCATGCATATGACATTCTGCTCAACATTGCAGCCAAGAGCGTGAAACCACCAAGCAACAAGAAAGTGAACAAAGGAGAAAAAATTATAATGCCTCTCACCAACTTCACGCGGTGTAGCGAAAGCTATTTACTCGTGTCAGCGAATCAGCTACGTCTTCCAGAGACTTGAGGACGGGGGCTCACCTATTGTGCAATAGCAATCCTTCTGTGAAGATTCCATTGAGTAAGCCTCGTGCGGTCAGAGGTGGACAGCGGAGAAGCCCTTCTGATTTTCTTTACTCGCAAGCTTGAACTACAAAAAAATTGGAGGACGCTTAAGCTTCGCTTTCAAGAGTGGGACGCAATAGAATTCAAAGATCCAAGGTTGCTTCTCAGGCTTCGCACCTTTCTTTTTCTACAACTTCGCCTCCGCATGCGGCTGCTGTAGGGAGCCTATATGCAACGCTGTTGTAGGCTGCCGAGGAGGCGAGTGCCATCTGGATAGTATTTTTGCAATGAGGAAACCGCGGCGCGCCGCTGTATGAGTGGTAGAAATGCTGGAAAAAGGGTTTGTGTTTCCGCGTAAGAGAATTACGTTATCTCGTATATTCAAATTACAATCCGACGCTATCACGTCTGTAGGTTGTGGTTGCGTCGTACTTTACGATTTTTCTGACGCATTTTACTTTGGAAGTTCGATTAGTTCACCAGCGCCTCTGCGCCACGCGGAGCGTCGGCTTGGTTCGGGAGCGTTTTCTTGGCCGGGCAACGCCCCCGACGCCAACGCCATACTTTCTGTGACACGGGGCCCTCAACGCTATCGCGGCAAAATTCCCCTACTTGCCACACACGCAATCCCCAAACATGGAATGTTAACAAATGCTGCACGACCTATGGCAACCAAATGCTGAGGTACACATCACCAACCTTGCTACATGAATGACTTTGCGAAATATGGCAGAGATGTCGAATTGTTACCTCCTTGAATGAGCTACGAAGCACATATGTATAACTGTGTGTTTTTTTTCTATTTCTTTCGTTTTGATTCAGTGAAGTTTTTGCAATGTTCTTGCATATTTATAGATTTCCTCTATATTTACCTCTTGTTTGCATAGTTTTGTAGTTTTCTGTAGTTGTCGGCATTTCCTGCATATTTATTTTCTCCTGTACATGTATGAAATTGATACCACTGTATGGCAATTCTCTGGTGCATGGACGCAGTCAGGCTTCTTCAGGCTGTAATTGTCCATGCTCCAAATATCTGATAGATGTTGAATAAACCTGAATTGAATTGGTTGGCTGATACAACCCATTGTGTATTTTGGACTGCACGGAGTAGCTGGTGTGCAATATAATATCGCCAGTCTAGGCATACCCCTGGTAGACTCAGCATCTCACATTCCCAAGGCTCTGTCATTCCTACGGCTGTAGAAGGAATGCAGCCCCTTTTTTTTTTTCTCTAGCAACTCTATGAAGCTGTTAATTCCACTAGCACCAACATGTTGAAAACTAAGGCTTTCTGTGCGAGCACTTCCAGTTGGCAAGTGATGGACACTGTTTTAGAGCACTTTTGCAACACGAAATAGTACCACAGTCATCGCACACGCACTTTCAAAGTCATTGGAGAAGACGGTCGTGACGCCATTCACGGTTTCGCCGAGGCACGTGATTCGAATGCCGCGCTTAATACCCTGCGCTGTCTTGAGCAATCCAGAACACGACAAATTTTATTAAGGCTAATAATGTCTTATATGTCTCATTAGTCAGTCGACCTTGAGTGAAGAAGCGTCGGCGACACGAAAGGTACAATAAGGCTACGAACCTTCAACCTTTGGTGGGAGTCGAACCACGGCCATTTGTGAGAGTCGAACCCATAAGCTTTGGTGTTAATGAAGGCGAAGTTATTCAGGCACAGTGAATTAAGATTGAGTTAATGTACTCGACCCATAACCTTTGGTGGAAGTCGAAATCACCACCTTCGGTTGGAGTCGAAGTTCTGTCTTTGGTGGGAGTCTAATCCACCACCTTTGGTGGTAAGTCAGGCGAAGTTAATTAAGGCACAGGTAATTAAGGCAGTAAATTAAGGCACTCAAACCCAAGACCTTTGGTGTGAGCGGAACCCACGACCTTTGGTGTTGATGAAGGCCATGGTTTTAAGGCGCAGTTAATTATGATAGAGTTCATTAAGGCATTCGAACCCACGACCTTGGGTGGGAGTCGAACCCTCACCTTTGGTATTAAGAGGGATGACAAGGCGAAGTCCACTAAGCGAATTAAGGGGGATCTGTGCGTCGTGTGTCCGTCTTTTATGCATCAGCACATGGGCTTTCGCCTACAAGTCGTCTTACGGATAACATAAGAGACCCTGTGTAATTTTTTTTTGTTAACGTGGCATTTATATTTTGCCTGGAGCTTGTCGCTGCTGTGTCCGCACTCGAATCAGTAACCGTGAATATGGCTGCAGTAGTTGGGCACCCGCAGAGCAATAAGGTGCAAGGAAGAGTCGAGCACTAGACGAATTCCCATTGCGGAAATGCTAATTGCCGCTATTATGTCTAACCTTAAGTAAGCCATCGTGTTCTGCTGAGGAAAAGCGAGGCTGCATATATTCGCACGGATACGTAGCTGGAATTCCCGCGCGCTGATGCGGCTGTTCACCGCATCTGAGACCCTGCGACAGGGCTCCTCCAGTGCGCATGATTTGAAGTGCAGTTATGATGGTGTATTTTACCACAATAGCGTTAAGGGCCCCGTGTTTCAGAAAATCCGGCGTTGGGGTCCGTGGCGGAGAAAATCATCCCGAATCACAGCGACCGCGCAGGCCCTCCGCGTGGCGCAAGGTGTTAGTGCAGGAGGAAATCATCCCGAATCACCCCGACCGCGCAGGCCCTCCGCATGGTGCAAGGTGTTAGTGAACAAAAATTGAATTTCTCACAGTGAAATTTGTTAGAAAAACGGCAAAGTTCAACTTAACCACAACCTGCAGACATGGTGGCGTCGGACTGTAATTTGAATGTACGAGAAAGCTTAATTTTGTTACGAGCAAACTCAAACACAAACCCCTTTTCCAGCATTTCTACCATACCAACAGGGGCGCGCTCGGGTAGGCTACTTGCGAAAATCTTATCCAGATGGCGCTCGCATCCTCGGCAGGTCAAATTGAGATTCGGCATGCCTAATGCGTTTTCGACACGCGCCCGCGTTGGGGCAATAGCAAACAATTAATAAAATAATACAAAAGGTCCTAGGCCCTTCATATTTTAATATAAGACGATTTATATTGCTCCTGGAAAAACGTCTTCCCAGCCATACATTTCTGTTTAGCAGTGAAGCCTTCTGTAAGGGGATCAGTGTAAGCTTGGTCTTTGAAAGCTGGCTTTCCCACGTTCAGCGTGACAGTGAAGCCTACTCAAAGAAAAATGCGATGCGATCGGGGCCCGATAACGCTATCGCGCTCCGCTCTTAAAGGCGAAGCTTAAGCGTTCGCCATTTTTTTACAACTGTATCAAACTAAATTTTCGTAGGGCTCAATGAACAATATTTTTGTCCGAGTGAGCAGGTGATCATTGCGGCATTGAGTAAATGAGCGTGTCGATATCGCTAAACCGCAGCATTTGTATTCGCTCGCCATTGCCGTTTTTCGCAAAGGACAGGGAATGACAGGTGGCCAGCGCAAATTGCGGCAATGAAACTGTTTTTACAGCTCGATAAAGACCTTTAGTTCTGTCGCATCTGTTCTGCATGTGGCATATTAGTAATACACGCACAAGGCCTATATTCTGTACTGATACTCTTTGTTCCATTCTTTTAGTGTGTTTTGGCATAGCAGAACCATATTGAGGTTATTGTTGCAGATTTCTGCATATGAATTTATACGATTCCCACTTGCCTGTCCAATGTGTGTCGCAGGTTGTGCTACTCCAACTGTACGAGTGACTGGCCAATGGAACACCGCGGCCACCTCGATTGACGAGCTGGTGTGCTTTAGCGTCATCCCCGTGAAAATGGGAACTATATATTTGTATAATTATTTAGTGGATAATTATTCATTGGAGAATTACTTAGCGAAGAATTAGGAATTTATAATGACTGTTAGAATAAAGTGGTACGCATCACACTCTGTTTCATGCCAAGTAAAAACTGTGTTGTAGATTTCTGAAGCGTTCTTTATTCGCAAGTCCCTTGACATGTCCGTTGCGAGGCAGTCGGTGATGCTGCATAAGTTACAAATTTATTATTTAGCAGCTAATCTTTAACTTTTTTGCACGTGTTTGTGATATGTTATTTGTTTGTGTATTTAACAAATAAACAACATTTATAGTATGTGCTCGTGTCGTGTTTCTTTGTCGTCCGTTGTTTATCGGGCTATTCTAGGTCAGTAAGATGTGTTTTTTTTTTCTTTTTTTAGCTGTAAGAAAACGATCATAGTAGCCCCTAAAAGGGAGGAATCTACACACGCCTAATCAATCAAGGCCACCAGTCCGGCGGCAATTCTGTCTGATTATAGATGTCCTTCAGTTGAACAATCATCCGAATAAACTGCACTGACGAAGTAGCAACTTTTCTCGTAATTTGTTTACATTCCATCATTCTTGTCTTTTTTTAAACTGCGTAGTCCAATCGGTAAAAACATATAATACAGCACATCATCTTTGTCAGGCACAATCCAATAGCGACCGGTATGAGCGTTCAAATGAGTTTTCTTTAAAGTCCTTTCTAACGCTGTCTTCTTTTAAGACAGCGTTAGAAAGGACTTTAAAGAAAACTTTAAGAATACTGCATCTTTACATCTGATCAAACATTGTGTTTCCGGTACATCGCATAGACCGCAATTTACAGTGACCAGGTTCTAACAGGTGACATTTCTGTGTGTAATTTATAGATAAACAATTTTGTGGATGGGGAAACGGGCATCTTGCGCACTCGCTTAAGTATGACATGACCGGGTAGACCGGAGAATGCAGACCGGTAAAAGGGGGGGGGGGGGGGGTTAGGAGGGGGTGGAAAGAGCATAGCTATTATTGTGCAGCCATTGCCCCGATACTGTGTAAAGGTTTTCACGGGCAAGGAGAACGAAACCAAATGCACCACAAAATCAACTTCATACATAGGGCCCCATAAGCAGGGACGTTCACATTATCAAGATGACGCCACTAGGCTGGATAGAGCATTGGCTAGGTTTGCTTGCGTGAATGATCGGATTACTGGATGTGAACTCAAGATGGCGGCGTCTTGGCGGACGCTTCGGCACGTTGTAAGGCACGTTCAAGGGCTGTTGCAACTTTTTTTTCCGAATCTCTGCTTTTTAGGAATTTGTTCTGCTACGATTCTACAAAAATTGTACACAAAGCTTCGTTCTCCGACTAATCCGGAAACTGTGGTTGCTGGTAAAACCACCTTTTCAAAACTGCGGTGATCCCTGTGTTGACCAAGGTGGTTAGCGTTTACATTGATGAGCAGCGCTCGCGTCTTCTAATGTGTACAGTCGCTGTAGTTTACTTCCTGCGCACACCTGCAGTGCAAGACGAGCGCAATACCGCACTAGTACCATTGGTCTTCCTGCTGCCAAACGTGGCATCGCTACACGTATATTTTCATTGAGAACCCCTCCGCACCCCATCGGCTGCCATCGCCACACCTCTAGCAGACGATCCGCATACTCAGGCGGATGTGGGCCACTGGTTTGAAGAAGCGTATACAGTTATTGTATTTGTGTAATAATTTCCTAGGGCACGCAAATTTCTATGCATACGGATGATATTAAAACGAATTAATGCGGACAAAACCACCGGCTATTCACACTTTTATATGCTCTTTGGGCGTGAACCGACGTTACCACTGGACACCCTACTTCCGGCTGCTGCCGCGCCGCGTAGCGAATATGCACGTGATGCCATCGCTCGTGCCGATCACGCGCGTCAGATCGCCCGCTCTATAGGCTGTCTGCCTCGCAAGCGACCCAGAAGCGTCTCTATGATAGCCGGCATCACGACGTTCGCTTCTCACCCGGTGCCTTGGTTCTCCTGTGGTGTTCATTTCGTAATATTGGCTTGTCCGAGAAGGTATCTCGGTAGACGGGTCCTTAACGAATCGTCTGCCAGGTCACGGACGTCACCTACGAGATTGTTACCGTCTCTCCGACTTTGCCGCCTGCGATCACTCCCAGTGACATAGTTCACGTCAGCAGACTGAAAGCATACCACCCTCCTTCTAACGACAATGTTTGAAGTTACGACAGAGACATTCTGCCTGGAGAAGACGACAAAGAAGGCGAGTCTATCCGGTGCTGGTGGCTGTCCACGATCTTTGCTACTGTGTCTCTCACGTAGTGTAAATACAGTGCAAATAGTCCGGCCTTGTGTCGTTTTACGTAACAAATTGCCACGAGACAGTGAAGGTTATCCCCGTAACAGTTACGGAGACAGTTATCCCCGTAACAATATGCTTCATGAAGCGACGTTTTTCTAGCATTCTTGATGACGTTGCGCTGGTGGCCAATCGGATCACTTGCCCGAGTGACATCACTCAGTCATGCTATGCAGCGTGGAAAGGGGGGCTGCAATCGGTAGTGATGCACATTTTTAAAACCTCGCAATAAATTACCAGCTTTACGCGGAGCGCTTAAATGTGTCTTCTAATGATCAGGAGGGCCTACCCTACCGACTTAGTACCTTTGTACACAGCTGTTAAAATAGCTTCAGGGCCTCTTTAAGATCAATAAAGGGTATATGCAGGATATTAGCACGTGCGCTTAACTGTCACTACCACGTGACAATATGCACTCGTTCCTTTTTGCAGAGGATTGTAGGAACATCCAAGACGACAAAGGAGAAGAAATCAGCATAAACGCCATAAGTATCAGAAAATTCCTCAGAAGTTCACGCGATATAGTTGTTGAATGTAAATTATTTTAAAGCCCTTATCGGTGTTCATTGCCCATGACTTTGTTTTTAAGCCATCTTGCCTTTAGAAGCAAACGGCAGAGGTTTTACCGTCACCAGTTTCTAAACACTAGAAAAAAAGTGAAATTTAGGCTGGCTTAGATGCTCATAGCATGGCGCAGCAAGAAAGTTGGGTATGCATCTTTTGTAGCATTACAATCTGCCCCTTACTTAATTTACATGTAGACCCTTTTAAGCTTTTGCTGCAAATAATCTTTTAATGTCGAGCATTTGAGAAATATATACAGAAAATATTCTTTCATGTATATACTTTTATCGTGCTAACAATTTTACAGCGAAGCTTTTAAGGGCTAGTTCCCCCAGGACCGTGTCCGCGTGTAGAAAAAACTATCGTCATCAGTATTTCGGCTCCATGTGCGTGGCGTTATCCAGCTAGTTGTGCCTTAGCACATGTGTCAAAACGGATGACTAACATGACTGATAGGTCTTGACATGAATAATATCGCATGCTTGTCAGTTACGTAACGATTAACGACAATAACATCATATCTGGCGCATACCCGCATTAGATATGCGGGTATGAGCCGGGAACCAGAAAGAAAGAAACAAGGAAGGTAAGAAAGAAATCATGCGTGGCTCATACGCCCGTTGAATATGTGAGTATGAGCCACCGAGAGCAGGAGCGGGAAAGATCTCACAGGATCCTGACGCTGCCGTGCAGTGTGCCGCGGCTATGAACGCTGTGGCTCATCTACACTACTCAATGGGGCGGACCATGGCGCAGCAAATGCACTACTTGGCCATCGCGCCGGACAAAAACAAGACGCTGGTGTCCTTGCCCTTTGACGAACATGCTGAAGACGCTCAATATAATCAATAATGGTAATATATAAATTCACTTTAGCAATATTCACTACGGCAGACCCACCATAGTGATAGCTTCGCTGGCTTCCATCTTCACAGTATAGTGGAAGGGCTCTGAAATTTTTAGTGTGCCTTACCTTTGGAATCCCTTGTTGTTACTGTTTATAAAACATGCGGCTCTTACTTTGAGGGACTGGACAAGAAGTGGGTGTAATATTCCCAGTTATAAAGAGAAATAAAATTTCTTAATTGCACACCCACACAGAAAAGAAAAGAACAGATAACAGAGAAAGAAAAAGAAGGTTGAGCAGGTATGTGCCAGTAACTCCAATGCTCTACCTCTACTAATTCTTTGGATTACACTTGGCACTGCTTGTATATACGGAAGTCTAATAGTTTACAGTAAACGCTTTTACTTGGCGCTTGATTCTCGCTTGTTTTTGCCATTTTAGCAAAATCTGTATGACGTGTAAATATAATGCAATTACACGCATTTGTTCACTCTTCACGCACGCTTTTAGATGACTGAAAAAAAAATTATTAACGTAGATTCAAACAAGTGCGTTGAGTCTGCCGTAATATTTCTCTCGAAAAATTTTTGCTGTCCCGTCTAACCTCAGTTGCACTAACGCATACCTGCAAGCTGTGGGGATGCGCGACTCTCACGCGTCCCCTGATGTTGTTTTCCCCGCATGGCTCCCGTAATCCGGCTTCGCCGCGTAGCTTTACGGCGGCGGAGTTGCAGCGTATTACGAGAGATGGCGCTAGTGTATCGCGTGGATAGGAAGAAAGCTCCGGTGTGGACGAACACGGATCGTTCGAACGCGCCACCGTTCGTGTGACCGTACACGTGAACGACTAGGCGATGGTGTCATAGCATGGGGCGAACATATTCGCTCGCTATCCGGTCGCGGTGAGTCGGACTTACGTGATTTGTCGCGCGCCCATGTGAATTTTCTGTGCATTGTAACTCGGCTAGCGTGTGTTTGTGTATAAAAGGTGCAATAAATGCCCTTTCGACTGTTTGCACTACTGTGTTGTCGTTCCTTTGTCCCAAGAGCATGTGTGAGACCCCACAAAGCTCTCCCAATTTTCCCTAAAGCTTACAAATTTGGGCTCGTTTTATGATTTTAGGAATGCTACGTCAAGGATTGTACAAGATAAATTTTGATTGTGAAAAAAATTGCTCGTCGGTCTTCGAATCTTCCGCTGGAAGTACTGATGGTGAAAAGACCAGCTTGAATGAAATGAGTTTATTCAGAGAAGTTCTTGAAGCGGGCGATATCTGCAACAACAAAGTCGCTGGAAAGGTGTTTGAAGCTGCTTGAGTAGTAGGAGCAAGAAACCCCTGCAGCGTTATAAATATCTTGTGGAATTCCCTCACAAGGGGGAAGCCGCGAATACAGAGAAAGAAGTAGCACAGCGATGCGATCTGGTAGGCAGTTATTGATTTAGAAAGTCGAAGTGGACTATATACCACGACAGCCTGGCGAGAGTTCACCACTAGTAACTCTCGAGATATTTCAAAGCCTAATGATTGTGCCAAGCCTTGACTTCTCATTTTTAAATTAGTGAGCCGTGCTGTTCCGTGCTATGTAGTGACCTGAGCTCAAGAATTAGCTTCTGACAAATAATTATGTTTCCAAGATGAGTTTTAAGGATGGCGATCCGAAGCAGGGGCGTTGTAAGCGGGTATGCTGCCACTGCTGATAAGATCACATGTCCTTCTTCTTCTTATTCTTTTTATTATGTTTTCTTGTACATTACTTGTACAATTTCTTGTACAAGTAATGTCCACCTCTTCGAGTAGACCAGCTCATGAACTAGAATTGTGCTATCTGACACAGGCAACCTTTAAAATTTTTTTTGAAAGTGTTTGCTCAAACACACCGTATTTATGGGCCTCTGCATGCAAGATGCTGTGTTTTCATCCCTAATGCGTAAATGTTGTAAATAACTAGAAGAGCTTTATTGAGACACAATATTGAGACACATATCACTCACGTGCTTTTCACACGCCGTTGATAGAAGACTCTGCCGAAGGAGTCACTGAAGTCTGCAGGTTTTTTTCAGGGTCAAAAAAGCACGCAAAGTAATTTGAAGTGAGGTGAACATACATCAACATATAAATTCTCTAGGTATAGGCTATCCATTTAGTTGGCTACCTCCTTCTCTTTAAAAAATATAATAAACTTTGCCCGTTGTATATATTTAAATATGTTGCGTCTGCGTGTGGTGTTATAAAAAAACTTTAAAGAAAGTTTTTCAAAACGTTAAAGTGAGGAAACACGGATGAGGTAGCCGCCACTGGTGCTTCTAATTCGCTTGTCCTCCTATTGTCAGGATTTGCCGAAATAAAGCGAAAGTATAAATTAAAAGCCGTGCACGTCCGCGTCAACAATGGTGCCGTAAGCTTTTAGCCACAACAAAAGTGAAAATGTGGAGGCAACGCAAGAGAATCCTCAAATTATGTGGGTAACATAACTCCGGTAATGACATTTTAGGGGCAGGGGAGGAAAGGCTATGTATCTCGGGGGGGGGGGGGTCTCAGCCCCCTCCCCCCCCGGGAAAATTCCCGAGGGGGCTCGAGCCCCGGAGCCCCCCCGTAGTTGGCGCCTATGTCCGGGGCACTGAACTGACGACGACGGGAGAGTGGAGCGGTGAAGATCACCGCAGACTGTTTTTGACATGGTCATAACATGGTTGTACTGCGACGACGCTGACGTTCAAATATAATGCAATTGTGCAACACATATTGGATCCTTGGCCATTTTTCGTGTTGAAATATCGGGTGCGCGTTTGATTCCTACTTTGTTTAGGAGCCTTTATGTCATTTCTGCGTTAGTTATCTACTTTTCGACCCATAGAAAGTGGGCGCGTGTTTGATTCGGGCGTGTTAGAATAGGGCGAATATTGCCAAACGAATCAGCTTTGTGTTTTCGCGTTTCTTCATCTTGTTTATTTCAACCCACCGGATTTTTCAACCAATTTTGTCGGTCCTGTCAGGGTTTAGTTAGTGGAACTCAACTGTATATAAGAGTTACCCCAATAACCTTTTACAGCGAAGCTGTTTATGGCTAGGGTTCCGTGGAATTTTCATGTGCGTAAGCAAAACCACAGGTCCGCGCGAACGCTCTCGTGCCACTGCTCGCGCGTTCGTCGTTGTCGTCTTCCACAGCTGACTCGTCGGCGTTCCTCGGATATGCATTTTGAGTAGATTAGCGATCATTGGGCAGCATTTTCAAGATCAGTACACTCCCAGGTACATAATAAAGGTTTCTCAAAGATTTGCCTCTGTGCGAGCCGCATCGGCGATGTCTACGTTCGCACCACCCGGTCTTTGTCGGCGTTCCAAGCGCTTGTATATCTTGTTTCCTTTCCTTTCACTCTCACCTGGGTGGGAGTATATAAACAAACCAGAAAGGCACGTTGCCGTTCTCCATTTTGAATTTCACTTCTTGTCTGTCATCGTAATGGGGAGGCCACGTACAGTCCGGACTCCCGCGGAGGAACGCGCCGATGAAGAGCGACGGTGAGAACAGATTGGAGAGTGGAATCGGTGCCAGCAGGCCGGGAACACCAATTTTCCCCTGATAAAGACAAATAATCACCACGGATCAAGACGATATATGTGCTCGTACCTTTCCCTCACGATGACCACCAATGCAGACAATAAATGTGTTCGTACCTTTGTTAAAATTTCTGTGTCATGTCTGTGTCGTGTGTTAAACAGCCTCGCCGGTCATCCACCTTCACAGAGTGGCATGATTCATGATTTTTAAGCCTATTTTAGGGACGGGCATCTGGAAAGCAACGCTAGTCTTATAACTTTTTCTACACAAACACGGTTCCAATACTGTTCGGCTTCAATTTCGCAATTGCGCAACTTATTCCCTAAAGTAAATATTTGAAATGGTAATTTTCGAACCTTTTTTTATTTAGCTATACGTAGACATTGTGATATGTTCTGCAAGTAACGTTTGCCTCTCCGGATTATCCACCTGAACATGGCCGAATTGCGCCATATGCTCCATGTGATTTATGAAACATTTTTCGATAAAAAAAGGGAAATGGTGATACAAGATTTCGCAGTGTCCTAAGAGAACTAGATCATTTCACTAGTTAATATTTGGAGGGAACTGGGGAACGCTATCGGTAATGTGCGGAAATATGTTCATGTGTTAATTAGGGGCTAAATTACACTTCCGACGCTGGTTTTTTTTTTTTTTTTTTTGCTTAGACGCTTGCAATCTCTTCCCGTTCTCATGGGCTAATAAAATGTGCCAAAATGTTATATTTATACCTAATGGGGGTCATGCTACTTGAGTGACGTGGTCCGAAAGTTTCAACGGTGCAGCTTAATATAGAAACTTGTAAATAATTTCTGGATCTTGGTCTTATGCTTATATTTATAGGTAATATGCGTGGCGCGCAATACGTTTCGCCGGTCTCCTCGGTGAACTAAGCGAGGATCCTTGTTGATATGATTATATTTCTTTTATATAGGAGGCATGTCGTGGGTGGCGTATGGTTAAAGTTTAAACTGCGTAAGTAATGACAGCCTTTGTAGAAAAGCTTTTCAAGAGTTCTATGGAGCGTAAGAAACGTATTTTACGAACCACGTATACAAGGTTTACCCAATTCCCCGAATGAAGTGAATATGCGCTACATAGTTTACATTTCGAGTAAATAGGGGGCATTCTATGGGTGATGCGCGGAAATATATTCAATATTCTATTCGCTTCGATTTGTGTCTGGCACTATTCGTATTCAATTCGGTCACAAAAGTTAAAGTTCGCACACTTCTATACTAAAGCAAAAATTGTCAGCTAATTTCGAGTTCTGGGGAAAAGAAATTTACGCAGAAACTCCTCTGGGAGTTCTCGAAGTATACGTAAGCGTTGTGCCACTTGCCCATCTCCACGCAGCCTGGTGTCATTATTTAATGATATGAAACTAGATCCGACCAGTACAAACGACAGCGCTTCGGCGTTAATAACTAATGCGGATGGAGGTGCAACGTGAATTGATGACGCAAACTACTGCAGGTGTCGGCACCAGGTGCACTGATGTTCAGATCGTTATAAGCCGTTATCGCTTTTTAGCGGCTTATCCATGCGCGTCGAACCAGTAAGAACAGTGTTCAACCGTACTCTGGCCGCTGGCGGTAGCCGCGCGGGCCGTATTTTGAAAGTGATCTGCGATGGGGGACAGAGAGGGCCGACGGCTGATAAGTTCGTGTGCTCTGTATTCTCGCCGCATAGTTCGCGTTGAAGCGAAAGGCAGCATGAAGGTGAATTCGCGCGCTGCTTTCACCGTTAGGTAAGTATACAAATGCTGGCGCATTTTTAAAAAGTCGCAGTTTCATCCGAAAGGCAAAGCATCAATTGCGATACCAAATTATTGGACAGCTATACTAAGTACAGATAGTAGTTTTTGTAGCTGGATAACCTTGTAAACATAGGCACACTAACTAAATTAACAAGCATGGTGCCGCACGCACACAAGCAAACATGAACGCATCTCGCTCGATGACCGCGGAAAGTCGCTGTCGAAACGCTGGAGTGAGTGAGTGCAGCAGCAGCAGCGAGCGAAGTGAGCTTCGTGCCGGCGCTCACATCAACGCGCTCTTAGCTGCGAAACCACAGGGAGGGCAGACTCTGCCCCCACCGCAGATGCCTTTCAAGATACAGCCGCGCGGGTGGCCGCTCATAATTCCGAACGCCCCCCCCCCCTCCCCCTGGAGCCTTCCATCCCGGCAGAACCGCACGGCTGCAGTAATGCGCGGCCCCTCCACCTGACCACCCTCCTCCCAGAGACTTCTGCACCAGCGGGAGCGCGCGGCCGCAGCAAAGCGCGGCCCCTCCACCTCCCTACCCTCCCACCGGGGCCTCCCTCCGCAGCGTTGAGTGTGACTGGAAGACTGCGCGATTACTTCCCGCCCTTGTGTGCGCGAGCATTGATTGCCGACTCACTGCCGCATGCTTTCAATAGTACATACAGCGCACGGCACGCGGCGACGATTTTGCCGACCGTGGACTTTACACGGAACCTCACGGTGACGGGGAGGGCAACGACGATGGCGACGCCAACGGCAGCAATTTGTCTAGAGTAACCATATAATAGCTATCGTAATAAAATATTAGGCACGTGCTCGAAAGCACGGCCGTTATCGCAAATGTTTCCCTGTGTCCTGGTGGAACTGCACAACACAGCAAGCTTACACTCGGAGAAAAATAAGCGCATGTTAAGGGTAATACACCTTAAGTTTAACGTTTCTCATTTAATTATGCATTTTCGAAATAATTGCTAAATACTCTCTGTTTTCCTGTTTTCATGCGTAATACGAGGCACGTAGTATAGTTTTCCCCTGTATGCTCAGAGAATTGAGGGTATAGCACCGACTTCCTGTTCGGTCTTGCGAATATTGTTGTAGGGATGTGCGAATATTCGAAAGTTTTGAATCTTATCGAATATTATAGTTTTAATATATTCGTATTTGATTCGCAAACAACTTATTGCAAAATTTTCGAATATTCGGTCGGATACGAATTTACGGAACAAATAGAATATATTGGTGACTGTGTGGGAGCAATCAGGGTTCTTAGCTTTTGTTTCTGTCTAATATAAGAATATGTCTGATTTTGTGGTGAATTTTGTGATAATTTCGTGCTGCTGGGCGAAATTTCACCTTTAAAGCGTGCTTAATCAACAAGCAAATAAGAATTGCAGGAAAGCCAGCCTTCTGTAGCAAGCGGCACTGGTTTGAGGACTGCATGGGTGCTCTCTTTTGTAATGCGTCTGATTTACGCACATTTAATGCTGCATAATAAGGCACAGGTTGGCGTGTACAGACATCTAGTGGGAATTATTCAGGCGAAAACCTTATATGTATTGTTTTGAGGTTACCTTTAAAAAGTGGAGTCAAGAATTGGATAAAAAATTGGCAAAAGTTATGTAAAAAAACTCGATTAATATCATTACCAAGACTATAATATTACGTATTAATCGATAGGTAATTACATGATGAATATAAATAACAATAAATTATCATCATGGGCAATAAATTTTTGTGAGAATGAGCATGACAAAGCGGGTCGAAAATACCACAAAGTGGCAAAGAATCGAGAATTAATTGTCATATTGGGTTCAAGTATGGTTAATATAGTAAGGAAAATGAAAGTAGAATACAAAAATCACTCAATAATCACCATTACCGAGCACAAAATAGCAATGACTCAGCGAAAAAAGATTACCACTGAAAAAAGTCGCAGTTCCGCCCGAATGGCGAAGCCTCAATTGCGATAGCAAATTAGTAGAGAGCTATACGGAGTAGGGATAGTAGTTTTATCGGCTCTATAAACTTTGACACATTCGCATACTAACTGAATTAACAAGCATGGCGTCAGCGCGCACAAGCAAACATGAATAGATCCTACTTGATGACCGCAGACAACCGCTGTCAAAACGCTGGCGTGAGCAAGCGCAGCCACAGCAGCGAGCGATGTTCGTGCGGTTTATCGCTTCAAGGGAAATTGAGTGGCGAACGCACACCGCATACAAAGCTATGAGCCGTCTGCAGATTGCTTTCAAGATACGGTGCGGGCGACCGCCGCAGCCGGGCAAAGTACAAGAAAGCAGTTGCGGGCAGAGTAGAAGCCGCCCCCCCCCCTTCCGCGTTGCCTTCCCGCTTTCCTCCTTTCGCGTGCGAGACTGAGTCACCAGTTCTCCTTGCGCCATTGGTGCCACAGAACAGCATCGCCCCCCTGCCTCCCTCCCTCCCATCACCCCACGGTCTTTCGCACGACAGTGGCGTTTGCTCTCCGCCGTGCGTTCACTCTCCGTGAAAGCGCGCGTCCGTCACGCGCTTTCACTAGCACATACAGCATACGGGGCGCGGCGTCGGTTTGATCGCCCTCGGACTTTATACGGAACCTCACGACGACGACGGTGATGGCGACGGCAAAATCCACTTGAAGTGTCCACACAATTGCTATCGCAATAAAAGCACTGGAATGGGTTCGGACGTGGGTACTAAGTGAAGGAAACACCAAAGGATGAAAATAGAAGTCATAGCCAAGAGCATGACTCAGCAAAAATGGCATGCCTCAGCTAAAAAAATATTATCACTGAAGAACCACTGGGATGGGTTTGTACGTGGGCACAAAGTCGTCTCTCAGGCATAGCTAAAAGGACTCCTGAGTGTTTTTTTTATTATTGTTAATGTTACCATGAGGCCAGATACAGAGTATTTTAATGTAACGGCTTATTAGTCTATTTTTTGCAATTGACAATGTAATTGCGATGTTCCAACATGTTATAACAAGGAAACTTGCTAATAAATGTATGTATTATTTATTATTATGCATGTATCATTATTATTATTATTTATTATGCATGTATCATTATTTGATATTGGATTCCATATTCGAAGCTAAGTATTCGTATTCGATTCGTATTCGAAAATTTTTGTATTCGGACAACCCTACGGTAAGGTTTTAAGGTGTGGTTTATTTACGGGCAATTGGCTGTGGTTCTGCGAGGTCGTCCTGTGTGTTTTAATGCGAAAGCATTATATGCCCCATTACACGAAAATCCGGCGTCGTCGGCGGCGGCGTGACCGAAAGACGGTACCAAAAATGGCCGACAGCGCGAAGGGTAAAAACAGGTCAAAAATGCTGTTATTGACGTCAAATTTGTCAGGCAGGTTACTGTAAACAGAATCAATTAATTGAATTGAACTGACAATTCGGTTCATTTTGGTGTGGGTGGGAATCCAACGCGGGCTTCCGGAGGGGGGGGGGGGCACGAGCTCACTTCCCCGAGGTCACGGGGGCTCCACGGTTATGTCTGACTGAAGTTTTGCCTAGTGCGTGCGTCAATGCACACACCACGTCACTACTCTTATCACTGCCTCCCACGCGTCACTTGCTCTTCGGATTCCATCGGTGCTGTGTCTGCTGGGATGCTCTCCGAAGCGTCTACCTCAGCGGCAGGTGTGAAACGTGGTCACCCCCGAAAGCACGCCTGAGAAAACGATGCGTAAGCTGGTTGAGCGGCGCAAGAGTAGCTCCAATTGCAGCCCCACGCACAACAGGGCCTTCGCAGCAAAGTGTCTTCGCCGCGATTTTGACGAGAATGATCTGAACTGTCCGCCCGGCGTCGACGGCGAGCTGTGGATTTAAGGCTCTCTGCACAGCAGTCTGCTGAGCCCGATGATGCCTGGTTGTAGCCGTGCACGTAGCTTTACGATTCGCTTCTTCAGCAGCGGTTCGTACGTTGCGAGGAGACGCCATAACGTGTACCGAAGAGGTACCCAGAATACGTGGCGCACATCTTACATCGGGACAGCGTTGCTTGCGTGCCTCGTCTGAATCTCATCTCGTCGCACGCAGCGGTTGCAGGCACGTTAACTAGATGGCGCCACCATACTGGCGGAGGCTCGAGTCGTCTGCGCCTGCGCGCCTGCCTACAGGGCACGTCTAAAGGGAATTTTTCTGCTGCCTCAAAGCAAGCGCTTGCGTGGCTCAGTGGTGAAGTATCTGACTGCCACCATAGAATAAAGAACCAACTTTAGAGAAGGGAAACTGTACCTTCCACAGTGGTACGAAAATAAGAAGCGGCAGCGCATTGAACTTACTTAGGCGTAAGACACATGGCGCTGCTCAAACAGGAAGTGGAAATGTAGTTTTTTTTAGCAAAATTTAATATGGCCGCTTTTTACCGGTCGCATACGCTGCTACGCGCCGCGCTCGCCCGGTTGGCGTTGCGGCACGCCTCATTGCCTTGGCTGCCGCGTACTTTTTGCGTTCTAATTGCCAGGAGACCAAAGAGCCTCTACTGACGCCCATAAAAACAAGACACAAGTGAGTGAACGGAACGTGCGACTTTATTGGCAGAAGACAAGCAGTGCACCTTCTCGTACAAGAGCAGAAATAAAAATTGCATGTCGAGGTACGCTGGAATCATTAACGCGAGCTCGTAAACGGCTCAATTTCTTCATCGCACATGGCGGTCTGGTAACGAGCGACAACCAGCAATGTAAGCAGATTGGACAGTGTCCCACCTGTTTGCACCGACAGTCGCCGTTGAAGATGAGCAACTTGCATTGCGAAGCAATCGGGTGACGCTGGCATCTGCTGCCGCAGCCAGCACAGCGACATGGACTACCTGGAAATTTAACCTTACCTCCGTTCCAACCTGCACGTTTCTTTTGTAGCGTTAGCTACACTAGCCTAGCCAAGCCCGTTTCGCGCGGTACATCAAGAGCCGTGCTGCGCATGCGCAAGGATCAGTGATGTCACACGGCTTGCGCACCGGAGCCACCGGAGCCGGCACCTCTCGCGCACTCCGCCGCCGCCGCGCGCGACTCACCGCCGCCGGTGTGCGCATTCCAGAGGAGTGACGTCGTAGCCGTGGTAGACGCACTGGCGCCGGCGCGCGCTCGCTGTGCAGTCGCCGTCTCACACTGCGCTGGAGCCGCTGCGCTTCTGACTGGCGTTTGCCAGTGGGGTATAGCCATGGAGAAGGAGAGCGAAAATGCTGCTCAACAGCGCAGAAGAACGGAGAAGCTTGACTCATCGTATCCCGAAGTAGTTGCCTGGCAATTAGCGGTTGAGCGTAGGAGGAATGAACAGAAGAAGGCTAAACGTGCTGCGGAGACACTGGAGCAAAGGAACGAACGTCTAGCAAAGCGGCGTCGCCAGGAGGCTGAGCGACGTGCCCGACCACCCCTGCAGCAACAACAAAACGCCGTCGATGACGTCAAGGCTCGCCGATCGACTGAATATACTGTGAAACTCAGCGAAAGCGCCAGTGCGACTCGGACCTTCAGCTGAACCTTTGCTAACGCTACGTATATCCTGGCATAGCCGAGCTACGCCACTGCAACAATTTTTTTGTTATTTCGGTGGCCGCGAATGTGTAGATCCCACTTGGTGCCCGTCTATCTTTCAATATGTACATGGTCGGTTTCGTGGGCATCACCTTCGGCAGCCTTTTTGCGGGCCTTTCAACTTCACACACATCGGACCATGTAAGCATGTATGCTGGTCTAGGATTACCGCAAAAAAACACACACACGAGACGAAGAAAGAGGTAACACGAAGCTGTACTGACAACTGTTTATTTAATGAAACGAACGCCGAAGTTGTATAGATCAGACACACGTGTGCACCCGAAAAGCAACGAGAAATCCAACAAAAACACAAAGCGACCTTCAAGAGGAGTGCGATGCAAATGCTAAGATAAAAGCTTGTAGACTACCGAGGCACCTAACACGTGTGTATAACGTAGAAAAATACAAAAGTTCCTTCTTGGTAACAGCAACTGACTGAAAACTAACGCAATCACCATCCTTAAAGCGTCGCATGGCTACTGCCTCTACAACCTCTTTTCAGCTGGCCATTTTTTCTGCCGATAATCTGCTGTTACCCAGAAAGAACTTTTGTTTCTTTCCACGTGATACACACGTGTTAGGTGCCTCATTAGTCTATCAGCGTGTATCTTAGCATTTGTATCACACCCCTCTTGAAGGTCGCTGTGTGTTATTATTGGTTTTCTCGTTGCTTTTCGGGTGCACACATGTGTCTGATCTGTATGAGCTCGGTAATCATTTCATTAAATAAACAGTCGTCAGTACCGCTTCGTGTTGTCTCTTTCTTTTTCTGGTGTGTTATTTGCGGTAACTTCCCAAATCATGAAGCACCAACTGACCCACACTCTTCTAAATGCTGGTCTACGTTCACGCCAAATCGCGGCCGAGGAAGGCCACATGCACAATTTGCCCACGGCTGCAGCAGGAAAGGACAGAACGGGGAGCCCCAATCACGGAGCATGTAAATTGGCAGTCTATGTCATTGTGCGGACTGCAGGAGCGAATGCTTACCACGAGAGACTGCTTCCCAATGCAGCTGACCAGGCCGCCACATCCAAGAAACATAACACGGCAACCATAACCACGTCAGATAACAGTGAAATGAGACGCTGCAACCAATGACTGCATAAGGTCCACACAGTACATTATACATTGGTGAAGGTCCATATGGCAACAGTGAGCATTCACGTACATGGGTCGCTTAGGGCACCTTCAGCTGTCCGACTACAGGCATAGTGCAAGCCTCCGTCACACATGGTGGTCTGGTAATGAGCGACAGCAAGCAGCGCAAACAGATTGGGCGGCGTGTCCCACCTATTTGCACCGACAGTCACTGTTGAATATTAGCAAGTTGCATTGCAAAGCAATCAGGTGACGCAGGCATCTACTGCCGCAGTCAACACAGCAACATGGACTACCTAGCATTTTACCATTACCTCCTTTCCAGGCTGCACGTTTCTTTTCTTTAGAGGGCCGCTAATGTATGGCTCACACTTGGTGCCCCAATTTGTCTCAGTATGGACAAGTCGGTTTCGTGGGCATCACCTTCGGCAGCCACTTTTGCGGGCCACTCCATCCAGGTGGCTATCAACTTCATAGACCTCAGATCATGTAAGCACGTATGCTGGTCTATGTTCATGCCAAATTGCAGCTGACGAAGGCCACAAGCAAAATTTGCACATGGCTACAGCAGGAAAGGACAGAACGGGGCGCACCAATCACGGTGCGTGTAAATTGGGAGTGTATGTTGCTGTGCAAACTGCAGGAGCAGGTGCTTACCTCGAGAGACTGCTTCCCAATGCAACTTACCAGGTCCCCACATCCGAGAAACGTAACACGGCGACCACGACCAAGTGGGACAGCAGCGAAACCAGACTCTGTAATCAATCACTTCAGTGTAGTTTGTGCTACACTGAACGTTATCGAACAAGGCAAGGCTACACCCAGGCTATCGAGCAGGAAGAGCAATGCTGAATGAGACTAGGAATTAAATATGGCAATCAGAAAGCTTGCGTTCATGAAAGAAGCCACTCGGCTCTGCAAGCACTGAAGACCAAAAACATTAAGAAAAGTCGAATGCTACATAGCACACGGTGCAACGGTTAATGCAAGAAGCATGCCGATGCTGCATCGGCTATTTCTGGACAGGAATTGCACATGGCAACATACACTAAGAAATACTGCTACAGATATGGTATGCTACTAGACAGTGAATGGTATTAATTATGAGCAAAGAATCGGTTGACCTTTATGTTCGGATGAGGAAGAAGAATTATCCATAACAAGAGTGGGGAATGAAAAAGCTTGCATGTATAGAAAAAATGTATACTTGGCACAAATGGAATTTGACATTACAAGGAAGCTGATTAAGGAAGGGCATACTGATGGAAGGAACTCTTTTGGCCAGCGTCGTCCGTGCTTGATCAATGGTTGCAGGTGCATCTCAACATGAAGAATTTCTAGAAAGTCTTTGTTGAGGTACCTGGATGACTCGGCCAATATCCGTGCTGGTGGAATGATGGCTGAGTCTCTTTTCAGTCTTGACACAGTCATCCGTAGACTTGATATTTCATCCAAATACTTGTGCGTCCGCTTCTTTGTGGTGTAATATCCTTATATATTTGGCTCCAGCCCCTTCCTGTCAGGGTAGATGGGGGCTTCTATGATGAGGACCATGGTGTGCTTGGTGCAGATTCTGTTGGAACACAACAGTAACACATGAGATACAGCAGAGATTAGCCAAACTGATGTAGTGTTTTCTTTTATGTTTGAACCAATTATGCTGAACCGTAAATGTTGAAAAACGTTCATATCAAATCCTACAAACAAATGACATGTGTCTTAATACTAGCGAGCCAATACAGTATATATGAAGCATATTTATTTCTGAACTTGGTGTTGTTTACCTTGTAGTAACAGCCAAAGTCCACACAATGGCCTTGTTGTAGCAGGAAGTCGCTTGTCTTTGGCGTGTGGAGTATGTTGCTTTACACTGGTGCCATCCTCTTTACTGCACGTCTGGAAAAGAAATTTTGATTGCATCAGAAATTGAAAAAGCACAATTTTGCAATATGAAATGCAAGAAGGTGAGACATATGTATTGTTATGGTTTTAGACTGCAGAACACATGCAAATGTACACTGTTCTAGGGTGCTTCATCAGCATGTTAATTAAATATTGATACTGTCCATAAAATTTGTCTGCTTAAATACAATGCGTGTCAACACCTTAAGTATTATTAGGATCACAAATGAGAACATTTTTGCGCCCATTTATACCCTAGAAGAGATCACACTGCTGGTTTCACAAGCAAATGCAAGACAAACATGAAGCTATTAGAACTGCTGCATTGTTTTTCTGCACGAACGTGATGCACCACTTCATTACTACAAAAATAAATGCCCCAAGGTAAATCAAACGGAACAGCAAGAACACTTGGAACCAACAAGTACGAAATATGGGTAAAGGACCATGCGTGCAACTGTTTAATACATTAAATTCAGTGCTTTCACTTCAATTTACCAAAGGGTTATCCGGTTTTGTGGACGAATAAAGTTGCCGGCGGAATCGAAAAAAAGATATATATATATATATATATATATATATATATATATTGATAAGGCTACTCAATCGCCTACGGCCACGGATACAACGAGATTGAAAATGTGACGGGCTTTCCGATATCGCTCTCTTTTTTTCGTGATTGTGTTTGCATAACGATGGCCTCGCAGCTAAAGATTTATTTTGGAAACAGCAACGGAGGGTCCTGACTGCCCATATGTAATGCAGAATCTAGTTCGTCAACTTGTCTCCGCCTGTAAGTTAACGAGACGAATATTACATAACGATTCGAGCAGCAGCGATGTTAAACGACTTACCGGTATTGCCATCCTCAGTCACAGCAGAATCCGGCTCCCGTTTCGATGCATACACTGTTCCGCATGGCTCACGATCAAAACCTAGCTTTCTGGCTCACATCTCCGCTCGCAAACCCGTCACTTCACCCCACGCGAGGTGTCGAAGCGCAATAAACTGGTTTTAGCACAAAATAAGCAACCACCATAAGTGTACGAACCAATGAATCCGAATCGGCTATTGGAATGAGCCCATAACAGCTTACGCTGTAAAGAAATTAGCGTAGCTTGTACTGGAGCCGCAATCCTAAAGAGACACCGGACCTGATGGGCACCTAGCTAGTCCTGGCTTTTGGGCTAGTCTAAACACTACCACGTCATCCCCACCATTTTCCGAAATTTATTAATTATTGATCGATTATCGATTGCCTACCGATTGGCTATCTCAAGAAATTGGCCACGTAGTTGGGCTAAGCTAAGCACTACCAAGTCATCCCCAGCATTTCCCAGAATTTTTTATTATTTGGTGATTAGCGATTAGCTATTGATTGGCTATCGCAAGGTATTGACCACGTATTTGGGCTATGCTAAGCATTACCAAGTCATCCCAGTATTTTCCTGAATTTATTTATTATTGATCGATTATGAATTAGCTATTGGTTGCCTTCCCGTCTTTCTGGGGTTTTACGTGCCAAAACCAGTTCTGATTATGAGGCACGCCGTAGTGGAGGGCTCCGGATAAATTTTTAACACCTAGGGTTCTTTAACGTGCACTACAACGCAAGCACATGGGCATTTTTGCATTTCGCCTCCGTCGAAATGCGGCCGCCGCGGCCATGATTCGATGCCGCGATCTCATGCCCAGTAGCGCAATGCCTTTGCTGACTGAGCCACCGTGGCGGGTTATTGATTGGCTATCGATTGGCTATTGTAAATTATTGGCCACGTACTTGGGCTAGGCTAAGCACTGCCAAGTCATCCCCAGCATTTTCCGTAATTTATTGATTACTGATCAATCAGCTATTGATTGGCTATTGATTGGCTATCGGAAGGTATTGGCCGCGTACTTGGGCTAGGTTAAGCACTACCAAGTCATCCCCAACATTTTTCAGAATTTATTGAATATTAATCGATTATCGATTGCCTATTGATTGGCTATCGATTAGCTATCGATGACTGACCATGCTTAACTTGACTTAGCCAGGCTCAGCTTCGCTAATTCACAGGGGTATGTGCCATCGCGCTTGGACCCTTTCTGCACTACCGCCAGGATCGGCGCACATTTTCCGTTCGCACGTTACGGACTCACGCTCGGCTGTTAAACAGCTCCGCTGTCAAAATTCATCGTTCTGCAACAAAATTGTCGAGCGTTTCCGGTGTGTGGACTACGTATACGCAAATACACGCACCGATTCAGCAGAAAGAACTTTTATCCATGTCAAAAAACATCAATCGAATACATTTCACCTAAGCTATTATAATGCTTTCGCATTCCCACACGTAAGCAGTCTTAAGTTTGGCAAGCGCTTATCGTAAAGACGCGAGCGGCGTGTCTTCAGCGTTGACGCGAAAGGACACACCCAACCGAACCTTAACAACCTCATAATTATCTAGCAACGGTTATCATTTGAGCCGATTTGATGGAACAAATTGCATTTACCGAAACGTAAACTTGCGCGAGCCTTCTCTTGTCGCCTTCGCGCTACTTTTATTCATCTGTGCATCAATTATCCGAATCATGTGTTTTATTCAATTCACCTCGTGACTGACTAACACTCCCTGAATGCATCTTCATGCTTTTGATAGTATCGAATAATCGTAACACTAGGTCATACAAATATATCTACTCGTATACTCATGCAGAGCAGCACACGATGTATAAATTGCCGGTCTTGTAGAACAGACATTTGTATAAGCGTGAAGGTATACTGCGGGCAGTCGACCAAGCCGTGAGCAGATTCATGCACAATTTGAACCACGATGCGTAGTTAAGGGCGTGTGACGTACTGGATGCGCCACGGAGCCACGTGCGCCCTCCCCCACCCTGGTTTGCATATATCCGCATGCAGTCAAATACATAGTTCTGGCTTACAAAGTGTGCTTTGAGCTACGGCCGGGTGTGCGACTGAGACCGAATCGAATATGAATCAAATAACAGGCACACTGTGAGGTTAAATAGCTGCTTTTCAAGTAGGCTAGGAATAAAATAGCTTTTATATCTGATGTTCCTGTCGAGTTCTCACATCAAATCCACATTATTTAATATTGACGAAAGTAACGGAATAATTGAAAAATCTTAATCCCTTTAGTACATGTAGGCTTTTTATGATTTAGAAGATGTGAGAAATGTCACGAAACTGAATTGTCAATGGCCAGCTTTAATTGATGCCTAAAGGAGTTATAAAGGGATTGAAGTGAAAAACCGCTACACTAGGTAGATGCTATTGAGCTAACCGGAGGAACACAGTTCGCAAGGCAGTCTTCTCTGATGAAAGTTGCCTATGAGCTTAACTGTTGCCAAGTGTAACCGGATCATGTAATGTGTCTTCCCTCTCTCAGAGCCAGTAGGTACACCGGATGTACTTGATGTATGCTATTTCTAGGACATTCCAAAACTACCCTAAGTTTTTACACTATTTCGTTAAATAACATACATAATGATTACATTATACGTCTCACGTAGGCAACATTGGTTTCACCAGAGATAACAATAGCTAATGTGCAATGTTTGCTAAGTAATGCGTACATGGTACTATCTCAGTGAAAAGGGGGCAAAAAATACAACTTAGCACACAGACAAGTAGGCAACTCTTGCCTTTCTGTGTGCTGGGTTGCTCCCTTATGATCAATCAAATCGAAATTGCTCAGCTCTCCCTCCTTTCGAAGCAGGAATCCTCAGTTCCGGATGACCTCCATTTAATTTATTCACAATTGTATTTGTTCACAGAGTGAATCAGAAGAGGTAACTGCCAGGATGCAGGCCGAAGGCAATACCATGAAGGCCACCCTACTACAGCTGAAGGAAACAACGGCCACACTTACTGCAGAAATGTCGCAACTCAACCGGTGCATGCAACTGAACATTCGCCCCTCGGGACTGGAGAACGAGCAGCAGCTGTCGGAGCCTATGACTGCCTGGCTGGAGTCTCGGCTTTCAAGTCAAGAAAGCCAGTCTGAAACACTTCAACAGATTCCTGACAAGGACCAGCCGATCACTGCGCACGACGGGAAGTCGGCTGCTTATAATGCCATCAACCAGGAGCTGCTCAAGTCCAATGCCGAGCGTACCGCAGCCTTGAGATCATCGGAGGTGGGAAAGGTGGCACAGGCCGAAAGAATGCACCAAGTCGTAGCACAGAACCGGAAGCACCAAAATGCACTGTCTCAACCGAATTTAAAGGGGCTCGCTCTGAACACAGCACTAAGGAATATGGAGGTCAAGCTTACAGAAGCACTTGGAACAAGTGAATCGCTTTCATCCTATCTGTCGGCCAGCGCGGAGGAGGTCATCGCCACGCGTCGCTCTGAACTGGAAGCAAGTCGGTCTCGCTGTGTAGAACTGGAACAGTTGAGTCAGGCTGGATGCGAGAAGGAGGCTCAGTCAATGCAAATTCTGGAAGTACAAGATGAACTGAACCGTGTTACGAGCAGAGCAGACCAGCTTCAAGCGTGGGCAAAAGAGCTCGAAGCCTCCAGGCAACAGCTGGACACGCTGTGCTCCGAGCTTCGGCACAAGCTGAGTGAGAGCGAGCATCAGCTTAACGTGGCTGCCGAAGAAAACGGTGCGTTGTTCAAAATTAATGGAAAAGTGCAAGCAGCTCACGCTTCCTTGCTTGCTCATTTCGATGAAATAAACAAGCAGCATGCGACGCCAATAGCTTATCTGCCGCACCAGGTACAGAAGTCTGAGGTCCTGGTAGTCAGACTGAAGGAACAAAAGAAAACTCTTACTGAGAAGTCTGGAAAGCATGAGGCGAAGTTTGAACTGCTTCGTTCCAAACTGGTAAAATTACACGATAAGAATGCCCTGCTTGCGAACGAACTGTCTCAGATTGCTCATTCTCGTGAGGAGCTCAATGGCAACTTCGTTTGGCAAAACAGACTAGTAGAGAAACTTACTGCAGAATGCGTAAGGCTTGAACAGTGCATTGAGAACAGCACAGCTGAAAAGGCTGAACTCGAGGTTCGCTTGGAGAAGGGAGCAGAGGTTGTTTATGCACTCAAAAAAAATGTGTCGAGCTTGTTGCTGTGAACGAAAACCTCTTCAGTGAAAATGCTGCAGTGAAGAGTACTCTCGAGGAAGCCAAGCTCAAAACGGAGCATCTCGATGCCATTATTAAAGAGGTGAATAACAAGAACTTTGTACTACGGAACAATCTTCAGGAGACCAGACAGAAGCTTGATACCTTACACGCAAAGAAGCAAAAAGTGTCACCGGCAACGCTCTTCAGGAGGACTCGATCATCGCCGACCGCAGACAGAAACTGCTGGTTTGCAAATCTTGGCTCTGCAAGGCCACCAGACGCATATGGTCCCTGCAGGAAGAAATATGCTTTTTCCAGCAGGCAATCAGAAGACTGAACCTTGAGAAAGAGTGCTTGTACTCGTCTCTTCCGACTGCAGAAAACACCTTGAAGTCACTCAAGAAAAAAAGCCAGGTCACTGCCTCTGCCGTTGTGGAAATCACATTGAAGCTCAAGGAAAATCGGGACAGGCAGATGCAGCAGTCCTCGCTCAATGAGCAGCGAGAAAAGGACTGCAAGAGCCTGAAAATGGTTCTTGCAGGCATGAGTGAAAAGCTGTTGGACCGCGAGCACGTCCTGGTGTTTGAAACCAATGAGAGGGACAAGACAGTTTTTGCACGTGAAGGACGTGGAACATGGGCCTGCCTGTCTCAAGCATGACTACCAGGCTCGGGAATGTCGCATAGGTATGGTTGAAAGTTTTCAGTTTTTGCATTTTGATTAGGCAAGACTTCTTGAGGAAGGCGTGCAATGTCAGATATTGAGCGGGTACTATCTGCTTAGACAGATAAAGCATTGTTTCAAAACTGTTCTCGCTAGCATTGCGGATCCTAATGCCTGTTTGTCAGCGTCTGTCAGGAATGTAAAGTACCTTCCCGTGTATTTTACGCTTTATGAAGCAGTAAACGTTCTCCAAAATAGGTAAATTCAATCTTTGTCCCTATTAAAATACAATATATCGTAGTTCATCTTTGAAGATAAAAGAACTGGACCCGAGAAGAAACTACGAAAATCTGTCATTACGAATTAGTTCGTGAGCTTCAAGACGGCATCGTCTTTCGTTGTTGCACCTTTTCTGGCCTCCTTTCTGATCAAGCCTACTCTCACGGCAAGAGTGGCTTTTTTTGGTGTTGTGGAGAGGTAATTTAATTATACAGCCGAAATTAGTTCTTCTGCAATGTCCCTTTACAAATGATGGCTGCACACAGCTTTTCAAACAAAAGATTTTTCAGTGCACCTTGTAAGAGCAGAGTTAGTGGCAACCAAATGTCAAAGCCAAATGCCAGGGACAACCACAACCACCACATCTTCATTGCCTTTCCGTCCTTGTCATTGTTACAACTGTGCTCAGAGCTGTGCCCCTGTGGCATTGTAGACCAATATTTGTAACCCACTCACCATCTTGCTTTTGGCCACATGCACGGCTTGGTTGCCACCGGTCAATAGCCAGTGCCATCGATGGATCTCAGTAAATATAAAATGCGTTTTTTTGCCCAGAAACAGTAATCGAGCGATCATTTCATATATGTGAAAATTGTTTCTTGTTTATTATCTACACAACAATTTGCACGAGATTACAATTTATTTTGTAATGTTCTTCGTACACCGGCTTACTTGTGATCCTGATTGGGGCTTCCATCTGTGGAAAGATCGTACAGCAGAAACAGTGCGAGAACAGTATACCTTTGAAGCAATCTCTAACTACAGTGAACATACTGCAAGTAAACATGAAAGAATGTATGTTTCGGCATGTTGGTATTCCATTTTAACATTTTAGCGCACAAAACACATTTATTTATGAAAAATGAATTGTTTGCGAAAAATTTACAAGGTGCTCATGAATGGGGTGACGCAATTCTATTAAAAAAGCCGGCAAGTTTGCACTCGGTCGTGCAAAGATAGGCACAGCTAAAGTGTCAATCCTCAAGTCTTACTGGCTGCTACTGCTAGGTATCAACTTGGTTGCTGCTAGGTCTTAACTTGGTTTAACTTAACTACGCATGTAGGGAAGGTATTCTCGAGCGATCAGTTTCGGAGGTACCTTCCCTTCCGCGACATTTCGCGTGCCTGGCGCTGGACGCGTCGGCGCCTAGGAGCGACAGCATTCCTGGCATGCCACAAACGCAGACAGGCAGGAGACGTGTCAGTGTCGGGCGAAGCGAGCGCGTACCTACACCGGCGGTTACTAGACAACGCGAGGTGACGTCATCGCTACTGCTTCGGCGCATGCGCGGCTAGGCAGCGCAGGCGGCGTCGACAGCAGCTCTGCGCGTTGCCTCGTTGGTGCTGCTACAATTTCTTTCTCTATCTCACTCTCATTTTTTCTTTCCCTCTGCCGAGCATTTCGCGCGCCGCGCGCATGCTCTCCTTCCCTTTCCTCAACGTCCCATGTCAAGGCAACATGTGCTCGGCTTGGAGAGGAGGCGAGGCACTCGCCGCTTCGTGACGTGGTTGGTAGGCAACGCAGTAACGGCATATGTTGGCGTGGTTTTGCGACAGCAGGTGCCACTTTTTACGATTAGCTAAGACAGCTTCGCTGTTAAAAAGCATGCGAAAATGTATTATGTGGCACTTGCGCTGCCTTCTTGAGGCAGAGCAAAACGTCGCATATTAGTTAGGTATATGCTTTGTGCAAGTTTATAAAGTATAGTTCCTGAAGCAGGCGAAATCGGCCACAGCAGTTTCACTGAAAAATTCAGTGCGATCTAAAGACAATGCGTTGCTTGTCGTCTCTGTTGTTCTAAGTTTGCTGCTGCCTCTGATGTGCACCTGAAGTTAGATCAGTAATACGGCACGCGTAGATATACCAGAATAGGTGTATGCTCAGTGCAAAATTCTTATGAGTGCCATACACGGTCCTGCCCCACCTGTTCATGAGATTAAAAAAAATAAATCTCGTACGTTGCCACGTATGCATACCCGAGAGTGTGGTATGCATACCCGAGAGAATTACACCGGTATCGACAACTTTACTGGAGGAAAAGGCTGTTTTCGCTCTGGTCAAGATCTGTTAGTGGTTAACATCAGCATATCTATTTACACTTTACGAAATAATGCACACTTGCGCATAAATATTTCACTGCTTTGCTGCACAGTGGTGTTCATTGGGGTTTCTGCGTTGAACAGACGTTTGGTGCATTGCGACACCTCGGACCCGAGCACATGGGTGTTGGACCCTAATACATTAAGCCATTCGCGACTTAGCCGTGTCCAGGGAAAAGAGGATCCTGGGGATTGAACCGATGCCCTCGGTGGAGGCAACACACCCCATGGACCTCTGCAACACATCCTGGCGAATTCGGTTGTTCCATTTTCCTGTCCTCCTCTCCAAACTTCGTCTTTCTCTCTCACTTTCAATCTTTCCTGCCTTCCGTTCATTACCTTTTACTTCCGCTATTTCTGGCAGGAAAGGTTATGCTAGTGTGAGGCATAAGTAATTCTAGGTAATATCACATTCCATAATAGTACTAAAATACAGTTGACGTTTGCAGGACCTGTTTTGAAAGGCCCTGCACTGTCCCCTTGTTGGACCCCATGATGGGCGGCCGGCGTTATTGCCAAAATAAAAATTCATTAATGGCTAGTTCTTTTTCTACACTTTCTCATCACCCCAATAAAAGAGGGCGCACCGAAGTCTTAAATTTTTTTGAACAAAAACTTATCTGTGCCCACATCCCACTGGTGACGACGAGTCAGTCTTAAGTGCACAGTAGATTGCCAAAATGTTTTATCGTATGCTATTTGTACAAAATTATTCACAAGAAATATGCTTTATTATTCGAAAAGCGCAGCGCGGGCCATCTGGGCAGTGGGCTTTCGTCTCGACGAGCTGGGTGCGCACCGACGGCACTGGAGTAATGGGCGTCGAAGGCTGACACAGAGCGTTATCTTAACTCCTAACTACTCCTAAGCTCGGGGAGTGGAAAAGACCACCGGCGCCACATTAGCGGTCACGCTTGACAGTGATGAGAGGCCTCGAAGCCTCTTTTTGCAGGGCGCTTTCTCGGAACCGCCGCAGGAATCTTCCCTGCGCGCGACAAGTGCATGGGTGTGAACGGATTCACAACTTGAGGTTGCACCGATTAGTTAAACGGGAGGCCTCCCCTAAAGGGCGACAAACAACCTCGTCTCGCGTCCGACTTCCGCACTGGTGTTCTGGCATCGTAGCGTTGGAATACGCGCGGTTCGGGTCTCGACACGGGCAGTTTGAATCGCGCGACGCCGACCGGATGCGCGGCCACCATTACTTTTTATGGGCGCGCTACCACGTGCACCGGTGTGTGGTTTCTGAGCCGCATGAGAGCTTATCTGTTTTGTCTCGAACCATAGGCGCCAAGAGGATGTTTACTTTGTCTTATGGTCGAGACACGGGGTCGGCATTTGGCTGGAATACAGTTATCCCGTGCACCTCACTAACAGCTTTACTCGAAAACAAGTGGTTGTTTATGACGCCACATGGTCGTCGACTCCTGCGAATCTGGTCGCTTCGCGCACGTGTTCGAGGGTTGGTGTCATGATTCCGACGCTTCCTCGCGTCTAGGTTTTGTACATGTGTTTTGCTTGTTATTACTTTGTTGCACCAGCTGCGCTGGTAGGCCGTTTCTTGGAACTCTAGACAAACATGGGCAGCGTGACCCTCTCCCCTTTGTTGTTGTATATTGTGTACTTTGGGTGAGGATTCTACACTGTGACCTGTGCTAAAAAAAATGTTCTAAGATGGTTGGTTGATCGACTGGCCAATCACGCATGAATGTTCCAACGAACTCAAGGAGTGGTGAATAATTGTCCAGTCACAAAACAAACCAACAATGATTCGTCAGCAAGCATTTTGGGTGGAGCGTTGGGTCTAGAAAATGCGACTGCAGCGCTCCGATCGGGTAGAGTGGTTGTGGACCTGACTTCAGGTGCTATGCATGCACCATCGTCTCGGCCGAGATAGGGTTGCCCTATATAGTCCATACCTGTGTAACTCTCTGTAACCGATTTATCATTGCAACGAAGCTTTGTAAAATCGTTATAAATACAAGTTTTCTTCGTTGATACATCAGCGTCTGCGTCCTTCGAGCCGAACTCACCCGTTTAGCCACCTGTGCAGACCGTCTCTGACGGTGCGTACGGTACGCCGAGATGGGGGTGAGAACCACGCATCATCATCTTCTCGCCGCACTTTTTACTACTAGATTGCTGCAATGCGGTATTGTGCAGGTTAGAGGTACAGCATAGCTCGAGATCGCAGGATCGAATCCTGGCCGCGGCGGGCGCATTTAGACGGAAGCGAAATGGACAAACGCCCGTGTGCTTGCTTTCTAGAGCACGTTAAAGAACCCCAGGTGGCCAAAATTTATCCGGAGCCCTCCACTACCGCGTGCCTCATAATCAGAACTGGTTTTGGCACGTAAAACCCAAGAAAAAAGAAGAATGTAGTTCAGTTATGACCATACGGATTCGGAATAAATCGTTCCTCATTTCGTGCAGTGCACACGCAAAAAGCTAGAAGCGACGTGCTATCAACATCCGTACGTTGCCGTTCTCGAAGGCGGCCAGTCATACTCACCGGCGCCCCTAAATTATATGTGACTACTTACATTGGTGTATTTTTACGCAATTATTGTTGTGCTGACTCTTTATTTAGCTTCCGAAGTGCACTGTCTGCGTCGTCTCCCAAAGGGGCATCAATCGGAGACCCCTTCGATATCGCAGCATGAACAACCGCCTCGTTCAGCTGCCAACGGCGTCACATCGGCGTTTCCGCACGAAAACTGTGCGTTCTCTTAATTAACGACCATACGTGCAAAGTTCTCATCTGTGTCTACTTACGGGACAGATTGTGTGCGGGAAGAGAATACGAAGAATGATAAGTGGGTAGCATAACAACGCTCCCGTATACTATGGCCTCCCGCTCGCTGTATTTGAAGGTGTGTGGTCGCTCATATGAGCCAGACTCGTAGTGATGTAATGGTGCTTACATGCACAAAATCTGCGGGTTTGCTATGTTCTGACACTAATTGATGTCACTGATGAGCGGCTAGCTTATCTAAAGCGAACGACGAGCGGTCGCTGTACCTGCCGACATAAACAAATCCACCGGATCAGTGCTCTTGACTGTCAGCTGCGTTCTTGCGGGATACCAATGCTGAAAGTTGTGCTCCACATCTTAGTGTAAGTATTCGAAGCGCTTCCCTGAGAAGGGGTAAACACCTAAAATAGCAAACAGCACGTATAAAATCAGTGGTTAGTGCTACGGTTGGTCTTCATGTTGCTGCGCGATATGTTGCCCATGGGAGCTGGCTCTCGTGGTGGCGGGTCGAATGTAAACAGCGATTCGTGGCTATTGAATTCGTCAGAATCATAGCTGTCACTGACAGACCCGAAGAGCTTGTGCAGCTTACAGTGTCACCCGAAGGTCCGGCGCGGTCACGAATCCGCTGAGCGCCTGCTCTTCACCGGTTTTGTTCGCACCGCAGGCGAGACCGGCATGCCTTGCGCGGCTTTCCCGACGGAGGAGCACTCGTGACGTCCCACGAAGATGTTCGCTGGGCTGATTGGTCAGGTTTCGGTTTCGTTTTTGCGTTTTTTTTCTATTTAAAATGATTTTCGAATTTGCAGAACAATTCTACTATAAGACGCGTGACAGGGGGGTCTCGGGAGCCTAAATTTTCCATTACCTGGACATGGTAAAAAAATAGCTGGAGTTGCCCTTTAAGCTTAACGCCCTGCGCTGTCTTTCGAAAACCAGAACAGGACCAATTTTATTGTTATTGTGGCATTTACATTTCGTCTGGAGCTTCTCCCCTCTGTGTCCGTACTCGAATCAGTAACTGTGAAAATGAATGTAGTAGTTAGGCACCTGCAGTGTCTTCAGGTTCAAGAAACAGCGGAACACTATACCAATTCCCACTTCGGAAATGTTAACTGAAGCTATTTTGTCTAGCCTTAAGTGAGCCATCCTGTTCTGCTGAGGAAAAGCGAGGCTGCAAATATCCGCACGGAGACGTAGCTGGGATATTCGCGCGCTGACGCGGCTGTTCACCGCATCCCAGACCTTGCAACATGACGATAGTTATGATCGTTTGTTTTTTTAGAACTGCATCAACCATATATTTGCCGGTCATCACCGCAGCATTGTGTTAATATGCATGTCGCTGTAGCGAAACCGCAGGATTTCTATTTACTAGCCGTTGCCGTTCGTCACGAAGGGCGAGGCATGACAGGTGGCCAGCGCAAGTCGCGACAGTGGAACTGATTTTACTGCTCTGTAAGGATCTTTAATTTTACAGCATCTAAAAAAAATGTTGCAGTGGCTTAGCTCGGCTATGCCAGGATGTACGTAGCGTTAGCAAAGGTTCAGCTGATTATTCTTAGCGTATTCTTAAGATTATTCTGAAGATAAGATTATTCTTATGAGTCAAGCTTCTCCGTTCTTCTGCGCTGTTGAGCAGCATTTGCGCTCTCCTTCTCCATGGCTATACCACACTGGCAAACGCCAGTCAGAAGCGCAGCGGCTCCAGCGCAGTGTCAGACGGCGACTGCACAGCGAGCGCGCGCCGGCGCCAGTGCGTCTACCACGGCTACGACGTCACTCCTCTGGAATGCGCAGACCGGCGGCGGCGATCCGCGCGCGGCGGCGGCGGAGTGCGCGAGAGGTGCCGGCTCCGGTGGCTCCGGTGCGCAAGCCGTGTGACATCTCTGATTCTTGCGCATGCGCAGCACGGCTCTTGATGTGCCGCGCGAAACGGGCTTGGCTAGGCCAGTGTAGCTAACGCTACAAAAAGCACTGTCCAACATACGGCACATTCTTTGCCACCGCTCGCCGTCACTGGAAGTAAAACACGCAGAAGGCCTATTTTTTGTACTGATACTCTTCGTTCCATTCTTTTAGTGTGTTTTAGCATAGCAGGGTCGGTATTTTGTAGTGATGCCTTATGCCTTATTCTATACTAGTCTTATCCACCACTCAAGGCCGGCTGATCCCGTTGACAACGTGAGCGGACCGTCGCTCTGACCACTGACCAAGCGCGAAAAGCGCGAAAAGCGCGAAAAGGCATTAGCATCGGAAAGGCATTGCTACAGAATACCGGCCTTCAACCATATTGTCGTTATTATGACAGCTTTCGGCGTATTACATTATACAATTCGCACTTGCCGGTGTAATGCGCGTCGCAGGTTAGGGTTCTCCGACCGTACAGCCGACTGGCCAATGGACGACCGCGGCCGCGTCGCTTGACGGACTCGTCAGCTTTAGCACCATCACCGTGAAAACGGAAACTATTTGGTTGGATAATTGCTTAGTGAATAATTATTTACTGAAGAATTGCTTAGTGAAGAATTATTTAACAATTTATAATCACTAGTAGAATAAAGTGGTGCATATCTGAACTGTGTCTTTCATGCCAAGTAATAACTGGCGCTTGCGTGGCAGATTGCTGAAGCGTTATTTATACACAAGTTCACTGACATACGCGTTGTGAAGCCTTCTGTGATGTTGCATAAGTTAGAAATTGATTATTTAGCCACTAATATTTCAGTGTTTTTTTTTCACTTTTTTCTGACATGTTATTTAACTGTGTTTCTGGCGATTAAACTACAATTATAGTCTGCGCCCGTGTTGTTTGTGTCACCTCCCTTGTTTATCTTGCTATTCTTGGTCAGTAAGATTTGTTTAGCCGTCATCGGTAAAGAAAAGCGCCGCCACCGTTATGCGAAAGCTGCCCATAACTGGTGGATGTGGTGAAATTTGCTATTTATGTTTTCTCTGCTCTCGATTTATAAATCAAAAGAATAAAATTGTGAGAGTCAGACGGTACCACTGCGCTAAAGTTTTTTTTTCGTCGTTATTGCAGGCATTCAACTTGTCAGCAACTACCCTGTTAATCTTCAAGCTTGGCGTTGTATAGCTTCCAGTAAAAAGTTCCATGTTTCTGCCATACGTTTAAAACGGCTTGAATGGACACAGTTCGTCCCTAATCTTGAGCGCTTAATCTTCGTAGCACAACCTTTTAATCATTTCGCGCAATTTGCACATTGGTTCAATAATGTAAGTATGGACTGGTAGAATATCTAAATCATAATTTCTAACTCGTAATTAAGCGACTTCGTCATATGCTGTGAAGACCAAAAAGAAAGAACATGTCATATTTTAAATGTTCCGGTTCTATGGCTAAGACACAATTTATATAGGGAGAAAGGGGTAAATCCTTTATAAGTGTTCATTGGAGAACATCGCACGAAATGAACGCGTCCCAGTAATCGATGAAGACACGCTCGACTGACTCTGGTTTCTGGTAGAGTAAGCAATTTGTACCCCATGATAAAAGGCGCCTCTTCCAACCACGTTTCTACAGGCAACGATCCAGTGTGAAACCTAAAAAAAAGAATGTTCCAACTTGGCCTGGTACGCGCATTCATTAAACTCTTTATAACGTCCTCTCCATGGCCTCCACTATACATAGATTGATACAGAGGTACAGGAAAGAAACTGTCGATTAAATCTATCAGACGTGTACGAATAACACTAGAGAGACACTCTAATCTAAATCAGATGACGAAGCGAAAAATTAAACTTCTTTCAGAAAGCCAATAACATTGTTTTTTTTTCTTTCATGCATAGTATTTATTACAGGGAGTTAACATTTTATAGAAGCTACGCAACCAAAAGATGGTTCTGCCACATTATAAAGATTTGTATCACTACTTGCCGATAAAGAAAACGATCGTGGCTGGCCCTAAAAGAGAGGCAACGACACACATCTAATCAACTGTGTATCCCAATTGGTTAAAAGCATTGCTACAAGCACGGGGAAAAGGGGTTTATTTAGGCGTGCGAGAGCAGGAACAGCAGGCTACGAACAGCAGGAATGGCCGCTGCACAGTCGTCGTTTTTCTCTTCCTCCCTCGTTTTGATTCGCACGTCCCTTTTACGCGCTTGGACGCAACATACCTCTCCTCGCAGACAAAGCCCACTGGGCGAGTCAACTGACTTGTCGAGGCGTGCATGATTTCAACTTGGCGACATGCGCGACTTGTGTCCTTGCAGAGCGTCGACCAGCGTTCGTGAGGCGCGCGAGAGTGTAGTTCACTTCGCTGATCTTGTCGATGACAACATACGGTCCATAGTAGTTTCCCAGCAGCTTTTGGTACAAGCTGCGCTTCCTTGTGGGAGTCCAAAGCCAAACGAGGTCACCAGGGTGATATGTAACAGGCCGATGTCGTGCGTCGTAGCGTGCTTTGGAGGTTTCTTGCGATGCTAAAGTGCGCTGACGCGCAACTCGCCGATCCTCTTCAGCCAGGCATACCATATCGGCGACCGCAGGATTGTCGTGGTGGTAAAAAGGGAGGACAGTGTCGAGCGTATACCGGGGCGGGCGAGCATATAGAAGGAAGAAGGGGCTGTAACCGGTTGTCTCATGTTTGGCAGTGTTGTATGCGTAAGTAATAAACGGTAGAACGTCATCCCAATTCTTATGATCGTACGCAACATACATGGAAATCATATTCGTGATCGTTCGATTAGTGCGCTCCGTGAGGCCGTTCGTTTGCGGATGATACGGCGTCGAGTGCCTGAGGTGCGAGTCACATAAACGTGGAAGCTCTTCCACGATATCCACTGTGAATTGACGTCCCCGGTCGCTTATAATAATAGAAGGCGGTCCATGTCGCAGAAAAATAACGTGAAGTAAGAAGAGCGACACTTCGGGGGCAGTGGCTGATGGTATATATATAGCCGCAGTCTTGCAGTAGCGCGTGAAATAGTCGGCGCAGACAATTATCCAGCGGTTCCCCTTGGATGACTGAGGAAAAAGTGCTAACAGATCAATTCCAACTTGCTGAAAGGGCAAGCTTGGAGGCGACACAGGTTGAAGGAGACCACATGGGGCAGTGGTTGGACTTTTCCGACGTTGGCACGGCATGCAGCTGGCGACATACAACTCAACCGAATGTCGCATCCGGGACCAGTAAAAGCGTTCTTGAATGCGATAAAGGGTGCGCACAGTGCCTAAGTGACCGAAGGTAGGGTCACCATGCATAGCATGAAGGATTGCTGGTTGGAGACGCTCCGGCACCACTAGAAGGAAGCGTGCACCCATACTTGAGTAATTCCTTTTGTACAGGAGCCCGTCACGTACACAGTGGCTGCTTGTTGCCGTAGAACGGGCTGAAGTGAAGAGTGGCTCCAATTTGGTGTCTGTCCGTTGTTCTGCTTTGAACGCATCGATATGAGGAAAAGCGGGTGTCACAGAGGTAACGAGATGATCAAAATCGTCAGCGTCGCCCTCCGTCGTGGTAAGCGGCATACGGGAAAGACAGTCTGCGCCAGCATGTTTTCGGCAGCTCTTGTAGGACACAGTCAAGTTATATTCCTGCAACCGCAAAGCCCAGCGCGCAAGGCGACCACAAGGGTCGCGAAGGTTCACGAGCCAGCACTGGGAATGGTGGTCTGTGACGACTAGGAATGGGCGTCCGTACAAGTAAGAGCGAAATCGCTGAACCGCAAAGATTACAGCGAGGCATTCTTGCTCTGCCACCGTGTAATTGCCTTCAGGTTTGCTTAACGAGCGGCTTGCATAAGCAATCACGTGCTGACTGTCGTCATAGCGTTGGACCAAGACGGCACCCAGACCAACGCCACTAGCATCTGTGTGGATTTTTGTCGGCGCAGTAAGATTCAAGTGGCGAAGGATAGGTCGGGAGGTCAGCAGGAACTTCAACTGACGAAATGCAGAATCGCACTCGGGTGTCCATTCAAACCGTGCGTCTTGATGTAGCAGATTTGTCAGAGGATAGGCGACGTCAGCAAAACCAGGAATAAATCGGCGAAACTAAGAGCAAAGACCCAGAAAACTACGAAGTTGCTTCACTGGCTGCGGTGCACTGAATGCCTCAACAGCTACCGTCTTGAGGGGATCAGGCCGGATACCGTCTTTGTCAACAAGATGACCCAGCACAAGGGTTTGGCGGTCACCGAAGTTACATTTCTTAGAGTTCAGAACCAGGCCAGCGTTTTTGATGCAGTCGAGGACAATATCCAGGCGCGTATTGTGCTCATTGAATGTGCGCCCAAATATAACAACGTCGTCAAGATAGCACATACAGATGTTCCACTTTAACCCACGCAGAATGGTGTCCATGAACCTTTCAAAGGTTGCTGGAGCGTTGCACAACCCAAATGGCATCACGTTGAATTCGAATAATCCATCCGGGGTTATGAAGGCTGTTTTCCCCTTGTCTGCCGGGTGCATCGGGATTTGCCAATATCCTGAGCGTAGGTCCACTGAAGAAAAATAAGAGACCGAATGAAGGCAATCAATTACATCATCAATCCGGGGCAGCGGATAGACATTCTTCTTAGTCACGGCGTTTAATCTTCGATAATTGACGCAAAATCTCCAGTTACCGTCTTTCTTTCTGACGAGTATGACCGGAGATGCCCAAGGACTCGAGGACTCTTGTATTATCCCATTTTTCATCATGTCACTCACTTGTTCCCCGATTATCTTGCGCTCGTTAGGCGAGACGCGATAAGGCTTTTGCCTGATCGGGCGTGCAGATCCCGTATCGATGGTATGGCGTGTTCCAGACTCGGGAATCGAGAACGCTTTGCCCGGCTGCGCGAAGTCAAACACTGACAGATGCTTAGAAAGCGTATCCACCAAGGTATGGCGCTCCCTTGTGCTGAGCGACTTGTTTATCATAGACAGAAGCTTTTTGTCCGAGACGTGGCGAAGGTCAGCAGCTTCACACGGTGAGTCTGTTAGTACGGCTACGGACAAAGACGTGCATTCTGTAAAGTAGGCGAGTTTCAAGCCGTCTCCAGACGGCTTCTGCCGAGTAGTTCGTCGTCCACAAGCCAGCACGCCCGTTGCCGATGGACACCACACAATGAGGAACAAAAACGTTATTCTTCACACAATTTAGATGCATTGGCTCTACGGAGGTATCGAAACTGTCTGGAACTTCGCAGCGACATAATACCGGCACGCACACAGAGGTGGACGCAGGCACAACAGTATCTGCAGATACATAAAGTTCACCTTGACTGCAACTCTCCTCTAAGAGCTCGGACGAAACAAGGCCATCGACGAAAACTTCCCCGTGCGACAATCGACGGTCGCACCACACTGTCGGAAAAAGTCGATGCCCAAAATCACTTCGTGCGTCGATCGGGGAATAACTACAAATTCCGTCGCGAAAACTCCACCAGCCAAGGATACTTCAGCAGTGCGCACACAAACAGGGTGCAACGACTCGCTGCGCACGCCACAGAACGTTGCAGCCTGGTCCCACCGAAATGCAACTTTGCGCCCCAACCGACCTTTAAAACCGAGACTCATTACGGATACACTTGTTCCGGTATCCACTAAAGCCATTGTAGAAACACCGTCAACAAGTACATGCACTTTGTTCTTAATCATAGCAACTGCAGGGGGCATTTCTGTCGATAGCACGTGTCGAGCGACCTCACCCCCATCGGCCGCGCTAGCTAGTTTTCCGGTTGCGAAGACGGGGTGGAGCGGCGCACTGGCGATGGAGATTGACGTAAACTAGATGGACGAGAGGATGGTGGTGGCGTCAAACTCCTGTCAGATGCGGGCGAGCGGCTCCGAAAGCTTCTCTGCCAGTAATCGTTGCCGGGAGGAGCGCCAGCTGACCAAGAGGCGGTGTACGGCTGTTGAGTTGTCCTCACAGGAAGTGTGGTCCTTGTTGACAACCTGGATCGACCATTCCACGTTGTTGGGCGACGATTGCAAAACCTCGCTATGTGGCCAACGACACCGCATTGGTAACACACCGGCAGAGGCCGCAAATTTCTATGTTCCTCCAAGTAGTCACGCATGTTGCTGTCGACTGCATAGCCAGCAGGTGGGTCACATTCATCATGGCTAGGCATCAGGCGCCGGGAGGCGTGCGTGCGGCGAGGGCGTTGGTCGTAGTCATGATCTTGATAACGCATGTTCCCTCTCGTTTGTGGGGTAGACCTATACTCTACGGTCGCGGCGTGAACCGTCGGTTGCCATGCGGTCGAAATGGCCGTGTTGCTCATCTCGTGTGGTGAGTACGCACCAGTGATGCCGGGTGTGCGACGGTACATCTATTCCCGATGGAGCAACTCTTCGTGAACAATCTGTCGTATTGTTGATGGAAGGTCAACACACGAGCTCGGCACTACACTTTCCACCCTTGTGACATTAGCCAGGCGACCAAACTTCGATATTATTCGTCGCATCTTCAGCGTCTCAAAGGTCCTGCTGTGGCGAATGACGTCAGACACGGAATCCAAGCTTTCTTTACTGATAAAAAAATTGTAGACGTATTCGGCTACTCCTTTCAACAAATGTCCAACTTTGTCATCTTCAGACATTTGAGAGTTGACTATTTTACACAGTTTTAGCACTTCTTCAATATAAGTCGTACAGGTTTCGCCAGGAACCTGAGCTCTCTGCGAAAGCGTCTGTTCAGCGCGTTTCTTTTTTGCACTAGAGTCTCCAAAACACGCTCTGAGCTCCTCGACGAAAAGCTCCCATGAAGTTAGCGTGTCTTCGTGATTCTCATACCAGACGAGCACTGTGTCGGTAAGGGAAAACACAACATTGGACAACTGCGCGGTCAAGTTCCAACCATTAGACCGGCTCACCCTTCGGTAGTTCGTGAGCCACTCGTCAACATCTTCTCCGGCTTTTCCTCCGAAAGTGAGTGGCACCCGGTAGTATTGCCACGGAACTCCAGGTGCTGGCCTTGAAGCCGCGTCAGAACCATCGGGAATCTGGCAGGCGTATTCAGGCATGTCAGGTGAGGGTGGGGGAAGTCCGGCAAGTTGACGGCTTCGGCGAAGTTGTAGCAACGTATGCTCCGTGTTTACGAGGTGTACCCAGCACCGTCGACCAATTTGTTACAAGCACGGGTAAAAGGGGTTTATTTAGGCGTGCGAGAGCAGGAACAGAAGGCTACGAACAGCAGGAATGCCCACTGCAGAGTCGTCGTTTTTCTCTTCCTCCCTCCTTTTGATTCGCACGTCCCTTTTACGCGCTTGGACGCAACAATATAATACGGCACAGCATCTTTGTCAGGCACAATCAAATATCGAACGGTATTTGCATTCAAATGAAAGTTTTCCTTAAAGTGTTTGCTAACACGGTCCTAAAGCAATACTGCACCTTTACAGCTGATAAAACTATGCTCTATCGTCTACCGTACATCGCAAAGACTTCAATTTACAGAGAACACAAAAATAAGTGTTTGAGAAGGTTCTAACAGGCAACGTTTCTGTGTGTAATTTATAGCTAAAAACATTTTTGTACGTGGGGAAAGGGGCATCTTGCACACTCGATTAAGTATGACATGGCCTCGTAGACCGGCGAATGCAGCCCGATAAAGGGGGAGGGGGGAGAGTATGGATAATAAATCATTGCACAGCAGGGCCGCGATTTTGTAGCAAGGCATTATGACTTATTCTACTGTAGTCTTATCATCCACCGCTCACGGCCGGCTGATCCCGTTGATAATGCGAGCGGACCGTCGCTCCGACCACTGGCAAAGCGTGATAAGCGCGAAAAGGCATTATGACATTAAAGGCATCGCTACAAAATACCGGCCGAGTTGCCTCGAATCTGTGTAAACGTATTCATGGGAAAAACGAACGAACAGAAAAGGCATAGCCAAATAAACTTCATACATAAGACCGCAAAAACACGAACGTTCGCATTGTCTGCATGACACCACAAGCTTGGGTAAAGCATTGACTAGGGGCGCTATAAAGTAAAATGATTCCAAACTGTTTTGATTCTAATTTCTGCAATCAGCCTCCGTGATTGGTCAAAACATTTTCGGGCCACTCCCAACTTCGCCTGTCTGTCACGCGACGTCACGAAAACCGCGACCGCTCCCCATCTGATATAGGGTGTACACACTGATTCTGCATGAATAAACCGCACTGTAGTAGTACCGTCCGACGTTAATAAACCCCCTTCCACGCACAAATAAAAATAATCATTCCTGATTCGACGCCTTCTCACAATTAGCCCTCTGCTATTGGTCCAATGTTTTCTGGCTACGCCCACTTCGCCTGTCTGTCACGCGACTTCACAAAACCACGAAAACTCACCACGTCAAAGTGACGTGTACGCGAAAAAAATGCATTAATATGCCGAACAAAACTGAAAATTTTTCTGAATAGCCACAGACTGCCCCGTTCCGAAAGGAATAGAAGATGGCTGACCGCCGATCGCTCAGGCCCTCGCTACTTGCACCTGCCGGTGAGCATGTATTTATTTGCGCATGACAAACCTTTTTGCGTGGCAGTAAAACGTTATCGAGCCCTTTCGGCATGCATACGACATCACTTTGCCAACTCTTCCTTGCTGAGGATCCGTTTTCGCGGCATTATTATCCTTCCGTTTCACGCCGCCGCGATTTTCGACCAGCCACCGCAAGCTAAGTAAGGCGAAGTGCACCAATCCGAGAAGCCGGCACCACCCTCTTCGTGCGGTTATCTATTTTCACTGTGCTGGCTCGGCCCATCGAAACCCTCTCCACTAGAGCGTGCTCCTCGCCTCTTGTCAGACAATTAGATAGGAAAAACCTCAGAGTGTAGACAATGTTATTGGTTTTGAAAGCGAACAAAGGTGACCTCCTATAAACGAGGAGAGTGTTTGATTGGGTTGTCAGACAACGCTGTGGGTCACCGCCCGATGCTTGCGTCGGTGGTTGCGTAAATTTGACGTCAGGAGTTTGGAATCAAAACAGTTTGGAATCATTTTACGTTATAGCGCCCTAGATTTACTTGCATGCGTAATTGGATGATTGGATGTGAACTGAAGATTGTGGCGTCTTGGCGGACGTGTTAGCACGTTGTTATACACGTTCAGTTGCTTTCGTAACGTTTTTCTTCGAATTTTGTCTTTTTAGGATATTTTTCTGCTACGTTTCTACTATGATATGTCTCTCCTATGTTTCATTTCAGTCGACGCCTGATACAACGAACAGCTTCGTTGCACAAAATGCGTTCACTGTATTAGCAGTTCCTTATAATTATACTTGCTCTAAATGCTAACAGTAATGAACTGGCCCTTAACAGGTAGAAGGGATGCTGCATAGTTCAAAAATTATGCTCACTGGCATAGGTCGCCAAAAAAGGCGGAAGTCAGACTTACTCACAAATTACTTGTATTTTTTGCTTAGGCTCTCTCTCCGCGCTCTTACACATCAAAATTATACTCAGCCGGGCGCACTCGCTCTCGGGTTTGTCAAAATTCTACAGCGCTTGGTTCACTCGGACTCAGACTGAGACTCACGAGTCGGCCTGAATCTCAGTGAATCGACTTATGAGTGAGTTTGCCTACCTATGCACAATAGGCTTATGGGAAGAAATTGGTGAATTAGGAAGTGTCGACTCGATAATGGTCATTGCAATTATGCTTACCGATCTCGTTGTACGAGCAGAGAGGCTCGGGTCGCCCAATAGAGGACGCGTTACCCGGCGCACGGTCAGTCAAACCTCGTGCAGCCGAGTGTGCCTCCTCGTTGGGGTTGAGCGAGGCACCCTCAATGTTTCCAAGGTGCGCAGGGAACCAGGCCAATGAGTGATGTTGGAGGTCTTTAACATTTTCGATGATACGCAGGGCCTGGGGAGCCACCATTCCCATCTGAAAGGCCCTGATAGCGGTCTTCGAGTCTGAATAAATTGTTTCATGTACACCGTCCGCCAAAGCAAGAGCAATGGCAACCTGGTCTGCAACGCTGGAACTAGAAGTGCGAATGGTAGTGCAGCTGATGATTTTGGAATCACAGTCGATGACCACTGAGGAGAAGGCTTCTTCTTGAGCGTACGAAGCAGCGTCTACGAAGCATGTTCGCTCCTTGTCCAAGCGGGCACTGGCGAGCAGAACTTTAGCACTGGCTCGTCTTCGTCCTTCGTTGTAGGTTGGATGCATATTGCGTGGTATCCGGTGTATGGAAATATTGGATCTTACGTCGTTGGGCAGCTTCACAGCGTCGGGACCGACGACCGTGGAGTTACGTCCCGGCATGCCTAGTATGGCTCGGCCCGCTGGAGTGCCGGAGAGTCTGACAAACTGAGAAAACTCTTGGGCTTCAACAATTTCTTCGAACGTGTTGCGGATTCCCAGCTTGAGGAGGTCTTCTGTATACGTTCGGGCAAATACGAAAGAAATAAAAACCTAGAATATTTACTTTTTTTTTTCGTCACCAATTCATATGTGGTTACGAAAAAGTAAATATTTTAGGTTTTTATTTCTTTCGTATTTATCGTTTTTTTTTCAAGTCTTTGAAGGAAAAAACACAGACTCAAAGGCTGTAGTACATGTACGTACGTAGCTTGCAAAGTCTTAGCGATACGTTCTATGCACGAAATGAAAGCAGTTATCGCTCATATATAAATATTCTGCGCGATAGGCGTTGTGTGGGAACTCGTCAAGACGGGGGAACTCGTGTGGGAACTCCTCAAGGCGGAGAAACAAGAGCTTGAGCGGCCGCCACTACAGGGTTCATCCTATGCCGTTTCGAGCACATTATTTAAATCGCGAAAAAAAAACCCTTTTAGCGACGGACCGCCTTTTCGTTTCTCGATGACGTATCCTTCCTTTTTGTACAGCTTCATGATTCTGAAAAATAACCGCCCCTTCCACTCCGTGAAGATGATCGAATAGCGAAGCTGTGTTACTTACACCGAGTGTTACATGTGCATGTGTTGCACGTGATGCAATTGCGTAAACAGAAGTAAACACAGAACTACAACAGCAAGTTATATTATATTGAAACGTTGTGAGGTGAGAAGAGGCAGCGACTTCCAGATCTACGCGTTGCGCGTTATCCGAAAAAACGCGCCGCACAGAAAGACCTTCTCTTATTGCCGCTCCTCCTCGCACCCAGCGCGGGCTCTCATTAGTCGCCTCCTCCCCCAGCACGCCTCTCCTCCTCTGTTGATCACGTTAGCTGCCCTGCCCGGGCGCGGCTCTTATTCTCTCCTGGTTACGTGACCTGCGTGACGCCGGACAGATGGCGATGGGCGACTAAGAACAGCTCCGCTGTTAAAACCGTTCTTCGCAAAGTGCGGAGCCAATCGCCAATCATCTGAGGCACGAAAGCTTCGCAGTAAAGGTGGCCGACGGCATGTCGGTGCGGGCTGATCTGCATGGCTGCATGGAATAAGCTGTTAGGCCTTATTAGGCTGTGAGTGCCGTTTCACCTACTTTCCAAGGTACGTGTGATAATGCGAAGCTGGGTGACTGTCGGAAAATTGTGCACATACCTAGTAGCCGCCATATTTATAAGCTTCCCTGTAAAAGTTAGCAGCTCGCACCATGCCCAGATGCCTGTCTTCCCTTGCGTCGGTCTCTTGCACGGCAGGTCACTTAGGCGTCTGTTGTATCGCAACAAAAATATTTAGAGGCTTGCTCAGCCATGGCGAAATTTCTATTTCTGTCAAGGTGGTTTCCGTAATAAATTCGTAGTATACAATATTATTTTACTTTTCACTTCCATTCTCCCCCCACCCCCCAACGACGAATTTTATGCCATCTGGCTTTTGGTCATATACTCTACACTAAACATGTGACATCTGTAAGGGAAAACAGAAAAAAAAACTATATGTCCGCTCTGAGAGCCGGCTGTGTCGCGAGTGAACGAGTTCAGAGCTTTTACTAATTCGCCATTCGCCATTTGCGCCTTGTTTGTTTGGTGGGGTTATTACCACGCCACGCGGCCTTATTATATCGAAGGTTTATTAGCCCATTTTCTGCGGTTTTGGTTTCATGTTTCACATAAAATCTATCGAATGCGCAGGTGTGCAATGGCGTCAAAATGCCACGCTCCGACTTTTAGAGCACCTAATTCATACCATACACCCTCCACCCTTTCCTTACCATTAACTCCCGTGAATATCGTATGAGCCCAGGGTCCCCTATAACGTATTCCAAACTTTTCTATTCCAATTCTGCAATCAGCCCTCCACGATTGGACAAAACATTTTCGCGCCACTCCCCACTTTGCCTGTCTGTCACGCGATGTCACGAAAACCGCGATAGCTTCCCATCTGATATAACGTGTGCACACTGATTATGTTTGATTAAACGGTACAAAAAATAATTATTCCTGATTCAACTCCTTTTCGCCATTAGCCCTCTGCTATTGGTCTAACTTTTTCTGGCGGCGCCCACTTTGCCTGTCTGTCACGCGACGTCACAAAACCGCGAAAACTCACCGCATCAAAGTGACATGTACGCGTTTAAGATTAATTAATATGCTGCACAACACCGAATTTTTTTCCTCAATAGCCATAGACTGCCCCGTTCCGAAATGAATAGAAGATAGCTTCCCTCTGATCGCTCAGGCACTCAGTACTCGCACCTGCCGGTGAGCATGGATTTATTTGCGTATAATAAACGTTATTGTGTCGAACTAAAATGTTATCGAGCCCTTTCGGCGCGTACACGACATCGGTTTGCCAACTCATCCTTGCTGAGGATCCGCTTTAGCGGCATTCTTATCCTTCCGTTGCACGTCCCCACGATTTTCGATCAGCCACCGCAAGCTAAGTAAGAGGAAGCGGATCAATCGGAGACGCCGGCACCACCCTCTTCGTGCGGTTATCTATTTTCACTGTGCTGGCTCGGCCCCATCGAAACCCTCTTCACTAGAGCGCGCTCCTCGCGTCTTGTCAGCCAATTAGATACGAAAAACCGCTGAATGTAGACAATGTTGTTAGTTTTGAAAGCGAAGAAAGGTGGCCTCTTTTAAACAAGGAGCGCATTTGATTGGGCTGTTCAGGCAACGCTGTTGGTCACCGCCCGATGCTTGCGTCGGCGGTTACTTAAGTTTGACGTCACGAGATTGGAATGAAAACAGATTGGAATAGTTTTACGTTATAGGGCCGCAGATCGAATGTGGCCTTTGAACAAAGGTTGTGCGCTACATGCGTTCTTACCTCGCTCACGTGATTGATGACACATGCGCATAGTAGCAAGCGCTTTAAACGCACGGCCGTCCTCAGCCCGGGGTCTTTCGGCAGTAACAAGAGCAATTTCGTTTCTCCAATAACTGAAGAAGGTGCTCGTAACTACTAACCAATCAGAAATGGGGAATTGACGAACCGAGAAAGCAGAAGACCCTTTCTCAGCGTTGTGAAAGGCGCCCCCTCGGAATATCCAGACTGCTGCGGAATAAGAAAAGAAACGACCCCAAAACAATAGACACGCCGTATTATCTGAATAAATAAACCGGCACATTGTACATAGAATGTATTGCGTTTCAATGCACCGTTCTCCAAAACTAAGAAAGTTTCCATTATATGAGCAGGTAGTTGGATGTGTTCTCCCTCAATTTTTTTCTGCATCTAATTGAATTTACTTGCAGTGGCATCCCTTCATGGTCTTTGCATCCCTGTGCTACCACCGTCGGCATACATAGCCGTTTCGCGGTTCAGAAAGGTAGCTGCTTTTGAGGACTCCGACAACTTGCTTTTCTCCAGCTTTGGATTTCAGCACATCTGATCTCTTGGCTTGGTGTGTAGTTTCCAAGAAAGTATCGAGACTGCGTTGTCGATATACCTCCGCACAATATTTATTTACATAGATCAGGTTCTAATCCATCTCCTCAGTGTCATTTTTACAGTTGAAAAAAAAACAGATGATATATGAATCACGATGCCGTAGAGCTTCATTACCAAAAAAAAATCCCCTACGATCACGATACTTCCTAATGCGAAAATTGAGCACAGCTCTACACGTTTGATTTCACCATATATATATTGGCTGGCGCGGATAATCCGTCTCGTGCGGCACGTTGCAAACGGAGCGAAGTGTGGCGCGATCTGACGATCGCGCCACACTTCCTCGCCAATTTGGTGATCGCGCGATCCAGCGCATGGGTGACGCTTGGGCGCGATTCACAGCAGCCGCCACAGACAGACCTGACAGACGACGTTAGCTGCTCTGGCGCGTTATCTCGTAGCCATCGTTGCCGCACTAGGCCTTTCTTCTCACGCTTTCGCCATACCCTCCTTGTCCGCTTTACTCCTCGCGTGTTTCATCCCTCGCTGCGCTCCGCGTTCGCTTTCATCCTTCGCTGCGTTCGTTCGCTCCGTTACGCGTGACAACGCCGGCGCCGCCACAAGAACGGGCGCAAGAGCTGCGCTGCAGAAAAAAAGCACCTTCTGGAATGCACGTGCGCTTCATCAGCTTGGAGTGGGCATTACCTTTCCGGTTTTTCTCTCCGTCATTGGGACCACGGCACTTGCAGGAACGTACATGATGCCACACTTAATTTTCTGTATGAGGTAGAGAGATTCTGACGCTGAATGTTTCGTTTTAGATCAACGTATCCTATCACCATCTCTCCTTTACATGATCTACTGAAACACACCAGAATCCATCGCGGCACTGTTCCATCTTAAGATATGCCTATTTATTCATTTACTCTTGTTACTTCTTAAATATTTAGTGTGAAATTCATTTCACATTTTCTTCCTCCAGTGTACCTCCCGATCCTTAGCGAATCCCCCGTAGTGGGTTGTGCCATTTCACTTCCGGCCAACCAAGCAACGGCGCTGCTCGAGTCTCCGCGTGAAAGCAGCTCGCGTCTCGTAGCGTCCCCCTTCTGACGTTCCATCGCGCACCCAAGCTGAAATGCGAGCTTCTACGGACAGCAACCTCTCGGACGAAGGTCCTTCGTGTTCGACCAGTGCTGCAGCGCCGGTTTGTGGCTGCCGCCCATGGGGACCCGCGCCCTTTGACGAGCCTGCCACGCAAGGTTCGCGCAGCCTTTCGCCTCCGACAGCATCGCGGGACAGTCGCCGCTTTGTCGGGGCCCACACCGCGACGACAGGACGTCGACACAAACTGTACCCGCAAGAAGCCGCGTCGCAAGAGGAAGAACCGACGCACAGCAGGCGGCTCCCTCCGGACCCGCCCGAGCCTCGGAGCAGGTGCACCTACGCGGACACCGTCCATTTTCACGGCCAGAGATCGCTAATGCGAAGGAAAACCTCCCTCGAGAGCGTCGGGTGGCTGGAGGGCCTCTCGTCCGACATCGGGGCACCATTCCAGGAGAGACGCACCTCCCCGTGCGGGTCGGGACAGCACCGGCAGCGCGCGAGGTGTCACTCGCAGTCGGACAGGGAACGCCGGCCGGTCTGCGGGCGCTTGCGGCTTCAGGAAAGGCACGTCCGGGACCGCGAACTCCACCGCATCGCGCCTAGACTCGCACCGCACGCCAGCCGTAGACGCGTAAGTTTCCACGGGACACCAAATCGATAAGCACTGAATCGGTTAAGACTGACAAAGTATTCTTTCAAAACTTCAGGGACATCAAAGAATGTATCTTATTTGAGTCGTTGTGCATGGCGGCAGTATATCAGTTGTCAAAAGCCCCAGTTAAGTCTTCTGTAGGCGCCTTCAGGAAATAATCTTGTCCATGTTTGCCGATAAAAAAAAATTAACTAGGCCCGAACCGTCAAAGCCCAGACACGTAATGGCGAGCGGATACGGGAGTCGCCACCCGACTTCATAAATGCTGTTTACGTCTTCGATAACGTACAATAGTTTTGTATGAACACTCTGTGCTCATTGTCGTTCATTTATGAAGCGTGCAGTTTTCTCTCGAATATACTGATGCCAGTAAATTGACACCGCGTGCTCTGGAATCTAAGCAAAAGATGGTTGTTTACCCTGCTGCATCGAAGGGGCTATCCCTTAATTATTGGTTGTTTGGCATAAGAGGCAAACAGTGCATGAAAAATTAAATAACTCTCAGCATATCAGTAGGTACAAATCGACCCAGGTATGAAGTTGCATGAATTCATTTAAAGGCATTGAGACACCAAATTATGATGCAATAAAAAGCGTGCTGTAGGCTTCCTTTGTATGCAAGGACACTCAACATCAAGTGTTGGGCACAGCAAATGTGTAAAATATAATTTAATTCGCTTCCAAAGAGTGCCTAAATGCTCGTTCTCGCGATCAAGACCCCTCGCTAGCGCGATTGACACCGACGTCACTGTGTTGGAGGCGTAACGAAAGTTTTAGTGACGCCATACCATATTAGAGTGACGTACAATGAGCACCGCACCCGGTCGCTGATTACCGTTTTTTTTTGCGTGCACTATACCAATTTGGGAAGAGTACTTGATTTCAAATCACTATGATCAAAGCTGATTAACTATAGGAAGAGCATTCCCCGTCCTATATTTGCTCAACCTTAACTTCATTAACGGAATTGATACCAGATCGAAGCCGATGTGGGGAACTTTGAAAGCGCGTTTCAATTTATATTGAAGCCCAGGCATTGCGCCAATCGCATTCGGATGCGATGTTCTCAGCGGTCGATCGCACGGCTACTCGTTTTGTCAGCGCACCAGGTACGAAAACCTGCGACCACTCGTCGTTGTCGGTCGCGCTAGAGCTGTCGGCATTGGTGTGTCCTGCACAGGAAGCGTCGATTGACGGAAAACTAAATTACCAAAATAGCTGATAAACACACAAACATTTTAGCTCGCGCTTCATGCAACGTGCTCTCCGCGTACATTTTGTATCTCGTGCTGTGCGCGTACGCGATGCGGTACATTTTGTTTCTCGCGGCGTACGCTTAAGTGTCGCCACATCGCAGTGCTAAAGACGGTAGATGAAGTTTAGGCAAATCCATCGGTACAGCTCATCATTTCCATGTTTTCTTGGCTGTCATACCTTCGGCGTGCGCAGACACTAAATATATAAAACTATAGGAGGACGTGATGGCGGCCAAGGAGCCATGCCGTCCTCCCTACCTTCACTTTGACAGAAGGGCGAAGGCGGCGAGCCGAGCGGCGGCTGCGACGACCAGAGTTCAGGCTAGCTCCTAGAACGACACTGCGTGTGCCGAGCTTGCGCCTCAAGCACGCGCTGCGCTTCTTTATTTTTCACTTCCTTGACAGCTGAGAGCGCCGACCAGACCTCCCCACGTTGCGGCGTCGGTGGGCACTACAAAACTTTATGCTGACGCCTCATATACCTTCTACTTCATTTCAGCGGCGATTCGAACGCGTTATGAACTCTCGCTTTAACTTTATGTTCGTTACACGTCTCTTGAGACAGGACCGGTGAAGACCGCGAAATCGCTCTCGTTACAGCAGTTCTGCGTACCCGCATGGTAAAAATCTTGCCGCTAATTTAAATGTTCAACGGGAAAGCTATACATAGTGCATATTTACATGTGAAGTTCTAATCCACTACGTCACGAATAATCGTTGCACGAAAACGATCACGGTGCTTCCTCTCATACTACTCGCCGACCGTCCCTTGTCCTCTTGGAAGAGTTCCATCACCGCCTCGGCTATGTAGGCCCCCAGAGAGTAGGCATGCCGCTTCCTCCAGTTCTTTGTAGAAGCAAAGTGGTGACGTTAGGCGGGGAAATTGCTGAGTGCAACGTCTCCTAATAGCAGGAGGACCTTAAAGATAGGAGTTGTGACGTCAAGCTAGTTGAACACAGTGCCCCAAAGAAGCATTTTTGAAGTATACATATAGCAACGCCGCTAAGATGTATGTGGTGGCACTTAACTATTAGAGTGAGCTTCAACGCCTACGAGCTTCCACAGTTGCCTCGTGCGAACTATATGAGGCGTTTGACAGCGAAGCTGTTAAGGGCTAGGTTCCAGGATACCGCGTCCGTAGGCCGATCGGCGTGTGCCACAATTTCGGCTCCATGTGCGTTTGGGTTTGGCTCCATGTGCGTGGCGGTTTCCAATCAGTTGTGCCTTAGCACTGGTGTCAAAACGCATGATGGATGGCCTAATGTTATACCCCTCGCCACCGCCGATGCCTCTTTCACAAGTGTCGCGATACTCGGCGGCGGCACGTCCCAATAATCGTTGTGTCCCTTTGTCTCGTGACGTAGAGATTGCGCTAGCGTTGTTATCAGCAGTTGCCCTTTGGACTCGCTATGGGTTGGACGCTCGTTTAACCACATCTTCCAGGATCCTGACGTCAGGATCCTGAAGATGCCGTGCAGCGTGCCACGGCTATGAACGTTGTTGCTCATACGCAAGTCTATGACGCTTAAGCGGACTTGGCGCAGCAAGCGCACTACTTGGCCATCGCGCCAGGCGACAAAAAAAGACACCGGTGTCCTTGGTCTTTGACGAACATGCCGAAGACGATCAATATAGTCAATAATGATAATATATATATTCACTATAGCACACCCACCATACTGTATGCCTTCGCTGGCTTCCATCTTCACAGCAGTGGAAGGGCTCTGAATTTTTCTAGAGCATTTCCTCTGCACGCTTTATTTATGTATTTGTGCGAGACTACGGTCTTGATATAAATCTTCTTCAATGGCGAGCAGGTGTCCTCCCCGAGTACCTTGTCGTGGGTGCCGACGGTGATTCGCGTGGAGAAGCGTACCGTGCCCAAGGTGACGCTGTACTCGGCCGTGCTCCTTTGCCTGGTCGTGATCGCAGCCTTCGTGCTGGTGCTGGCGCGCAGGGTGCCCGCGTACTCGGCTCGCAAGGCGCACGTCTGCTCAACGGGAGGCTGCCTCGAGCACGCGCGCCGGCTGTTGAGCTCGCTGAACGCATCAGTCAACCCGTGCCACACACACGTACGTCTGCGTACGTACGTACGTACGGAGACGTACGTACGTGTGGACTTACGTGCGTCTACGTACGTCCACACGTACGTCTGCAGCAGGGACGACCCTGCTGCCAGTCCCGACGATGTGCTGGACCGCTTCTACAGCTCAAAGGTCAGAGTTCATGCAACGACCTTCTGCAGTCTGGTTTCCGTGCCGCGGTATACACGTCGTAGTTAAAGGGTCACGGTACCGCAATGCAACCTTTGCTCTCGCCGTGTTTTTTTTTTCGTGCATCAAAAAATCACTTCGTGATTTACGAGTCAATTTCGTGGCCTTGGTATTTCAGGAGAGTTACAGTTCGGGCAAGTTGGTACATAATTTACAGAAAAAAAGCAAGTCAGAATAGAGGAATGACAAGAGAAGGGAATTCACAACACAACGACTGGACTAGCAACCGTGCTTGATTGAAAGCAGCACGTTCCCGGCAAGGCTAACAAAGCATACGCAGCACAACCAGCGCTAATCACGAGGCAATGACAAAGTTTAGTACACATTAAATCTATCGCGACCGATCTAAAAAAGGAAATTCCTTTTCGAGCAGGCGCACCGACGTTGTGTTAATGCAATCATCTCTATGCAAACCGATATGTTCACAGGGTAGCTCACAACATTAAAAAGATAGCAGTCAAGCAGAGCATAAACGTTGTGTTTTCTGCACCCTAAAAGCTCTCGAGGATGTGTTCGCGTATCTCACGAAGCCGGGCAAGGAATCCCAGTTGTACGACGCAACATGAGAACCTTTTCATAGCATGTGCCACCCGTGTGGTATATAACGTTCCACTAACATGCGAAAAAGTTTACATATGTCAAACGGGCCGGTGTATCAATGAACGGCTGCGTGAACATCTCACCTGCCTAGGTTCCGATGACGGAGCAAACCTGCCTCACCATTGCCGCGAATGTGGTTGCTACCCGCTGTTCAGCAATGTTATTATTCTCGGTAGAGGTAGGGGCAAAGAAGAGCGCGAAATTCGAGAAGCCTACTACATCGGTTTGCATGGTGATAATTGCATAGCACAACTTCGGTGCGCCTGCTCGAAAAGGCATTTTGTTTTCTAGATCGATCGCGATAGATTTAGTTTGTACCCCGTTTTGTCATTGCCTTGTGACTAGTGCTGGTTATGCTGCGCATGCTCAGTATGCCTTGCTGGGAATGTGCTGTTTTCAATAAAGCCAAGTTGTTGGTCAAGTCGTTGTGGTGCGAATTGCCTTCTCTTTTCCTTCGTCTAATTTGACTGGTTTTCTCGATATTTTGGGGGAATGCTTTCTTTTTCTTTCTTTCTTGACTTATTCATGGATGCCTTGATACTCTGACAGCCATCACGCATTAGCGGCTGCTGACGACATGTAATTCAACTGCGACCCCACTGTTCGTGTCATCTGCCCTATACTAACAGCTCAAGTTTGCTTACCTATAGCTGCATTGAAGAGGCCACCACTAGTCTTTTTTTTTTTTTGCTTCACGTGAAACGCAAACAGTGCTTCGCTAAAAGGAAATAACGTGTTAACAAAATTATGCCACAAATTCAGTCGCCTATTTAGCCGAGGTTTGTTAGAATTGCTTAATATTCTCCCACAAATGACAGCTTCGCACACGGTCAGTGGGCATGTAATGTAACCTTCGCGCAACGTACACGACATCTGTAAAGACATGCACGTTTGCGGCTGTCTGGCATGAGGTTCAAAAGCTTGTGCGTTTTTTTTTAATACTAGTAAAATAGGTCTGTGTCAGCTGGGTCTTCTTTATTGCGAAGTTTTCGGTCAATGACCAACATCCCAGGCATTGATCTGAGGACGACGGAAGGCTAGTCCGACGAAGATCGCCGCAGATTGTTTTTGTCGGCCTTGTCCGCAAGTTTAGGGATAAAGCCCGCCCCACATTCAGCGTTTTTTACTGGTGTCTCCTGCCGTTGCGTCTCTCGGCGTCGTTGCATCAATGGTGCCGGAGAGGTCCCCCAGCCACATGAGATGCACGCGAACGGCGCCAGTCCAGCGTCGCACATTGGAACCAGTGGGACCAGACAGATTTAACCAGAAGCAGTGTGCAATGTCATTCAAGTGAACTATGACAAATATTCCTTATTAAGGTTTTTTATGCCCTGTTTAAAGTTCTACGGCACACACACAAAAAAAAACATTGCATAATGTATACTGATGTCATTCAAGTGCACTACGAGAAATGTTCCTCATTAAGGTTTTTATTCCCTGTTTAAAACTTTACGGCAAACACACACACAAAAGAAACATTCACGGTTGCGCGCTCGAAGGTACGAGCAGCGGCATTCTCAGACGGCGCCGCCTCGACAACGAGACAATGGAGCCCCATGGTGGCGCGCACGTACACTGGTTGCTGCGGAAGTCGATTGCCAAAGTTGTCAGCAGCACAGCCGTGGCCACGCGCTGATTGGTCGACGCTCATCGAGCCGCTTCCGGCGGCGGCGGCGGCGAGATTTCTGGTGTGTCTTGAGCAGTGTTGTGCGGAACGGCGTTCCTGGAACTAGTTCCTTTTGGGAGAAACAGAGGAACGCCACCGTTCTATTAAAGGTCGGTGGAACTGTAACGGTAACTCGTTACGTTTATGAAGGAACGGCAGAGGGAACGGCGTTCCTTCTCTAAACGTTAGACGGCATTGAACGACACACGCACGTACGCAGCACATCACGCAGGGCGGATGGGCGACCATGTGAGGCGCAAAGAACTACCAGTTGCCTGTCACTTGACTGTGCAGCATTTTTTTCGTGAGTTCTCCGTTGTATTTTTTTTTATTATTAGGCTTCAAGACTGTCACGTGATGCTCCCTCCTGTAGTTTCTTTCCTCCATGCCGGGCTGCCGCACAGGAACCATGACGTCAGGGTCGCAGCGCCACTCGAAGGACTTCGCGGTGGATGGAAAGTTTCCAGTCCTCACGGGCATCGAACCCTTCCAGCCGAGGCACGGGATGAGGTGTCGCGGTACTTGCTGGTACCAGTTGACTTGCTGGTACCAGATGAAGAACTTCGAAAGATTGAATCAACTTTTCCTCGACTACAAGACGGCAGTACCCTCAAGCGCTTCGGTGGAACGGCTCTTCAACATTGCCAACGAAGTGCTGACGAAAAAATCGCCAGTACTACCCCTGTCGAGAAAATGGGGGTAAGCGAAGCTTGTGGCAAGCCCACGCTTCGCAGGCGTTCTGCTTCGTTTGCCCTAAACTCAGCGCCGGCGAATCTTCGCTGACGTTTTGCCTCAACATCGTATTTCCGCAACTCGGGGTCCGCGGCTCTTCGCTGACGTTTCGCTTGGGCTTCGGAAGCCCTGTCGGTCAAATCGGCGCGGCAACGACGAACCCTTTCCCGAATCAGTTCGCGGCGCCGGCGCTAGAACGCAGTCTGCTCTTCGGCGGAACGAACCAGGCGCGTGCCTCCCATCCGGACGCCGAAACTGATCTGAGGCGAGAGAAGCCCGGCGGAGCGCACGCCAAGCCCCTTTGCTTTCCTTTCCCTCCCCGTGACACGCCAAACGATCCTGATTGATCGAGTGCGTCACGTGATCCGGCGCCCGCGCAACTTTCCCTTCACCAGCTCTACTCTGGGAATGGAACTGAAATATGCGGCCCCGGTATGAGCCCAACGTGATTTCTTTCTCTCTTTCTTTCTTTCTTTCTTTCTTTCTTTCTTTCTTTCTTTCTTTCTTACTTCCTTTCTTTCTTGTCCCTGGCTCATGCGCGCATATCCAATGCGGGTATGCGTCACACGTGATTTAATCATGACGAAACTGACGAGCATGTGATGTTATTGATGTCATGACCTATCAGTCATGTTAGTCATACATTCGTACCCTTCCATGCCAATTTTGGTATATACCAAGGGAACGAGACGCGAGTTTTCAACTCGTTTTCGATAGGGTTTTAGCGTGACACCACCACTGCCAACACTTGTGAGGCAATACAAGCTTCGCTTGAAAAACGGGTTCGTCTGTCAGGCACCAACATCGAGATGCAACTCTTGCTTAGTTCGAACAAGGAACTTTACTAAGTTGCGAATATGTATTCTGGACATTTCTTTTTTCCCACCCGTACTGCAATATTGAATTAGCCTTCATTAAACTCCTATGTATTGTTTCTTTCGACGTGGTTTCTTGTGCAAGAAATTTAATTATATTGGTGCTTGTGAGTAACTTTCTATTTGCACGTCTGAAGCGCAGTATCCTGACTGCGAATTTGAAGACCGAAGTGGAAAGTGCCATATGTGTTGCACTTGTAATAGACGAGCACCAAAGTTGGAGTTAGACATGTATGGAGTATGTCTGGTGCTCCCTGAAAAAAATCGTATAGGAGCGTTTCTCTGGATTCTTTTTATTTCCAGATAATCTGCTACCGGCGATGTTCAAGCTCGTATAATATACGTAGTGCGATGTGAGTTTTAAATTGCTCATGTATTTCGCCTCAGGATTATCCGACACAATATTTTACTTGAAGAATCATAAAATGTAACGTTAATGTAACGGCACGTTCCAATGTTCGAAGTGTAACTGAAATGCGTTCCTCTCGCATTAAAGGAACTTGTAACGGGAACTCGTTTCAATATTGGGAAGGAACGAAGAACGAGCTTTCGTTCCTGTTTTAGAGGAACGTGTACAACACTGATCTAGAGCACGACGTTTCGACTTTGCGCCTCCCTCAGCGTCGACGCTGAGTGACGCCGGGTGCCGAAACGCCAGAAAACGCCGGGAAAACGCTGAATGTGGGACGGCCTTAAGAGCAGGCATGGCGGCCAGATCTATGTACCGGCCGAGATGCCCGGATGATTGCGTCACTATACAAGCAAATGTAAAAATGCGGCCGGGATACGACTGGGTGCAGCCAAGCGACGAAACGATTGGAGTAAACTCGCGCTGCAACTGCACTGGCTGTTTCAACTCAGCTCGCAGTTTGTGCGCTCAAGCATTGCACTGAACCAATCAGAGTAATGTTGTGCTGGACAGCGTTTTACATCGAATCCGTTAGTGCGAATAGAAGCGCTCTAAAACTATATACCACCTGTGTTCTGTATTTTTTTAGTTTGAATTTTTTTATTCACCTAGGACAGATGGTGTTGTTCCGCCATATTTAGATCAATTCACCTAAGCATTGACCTTTGTGCGCGACAAATCACATTGCCGTCCTAGCTAATCAAAAAGATTGGTTTTTTAACTATTCCCTTTAGGGCAAACGTTGCAATTGTGTAATTTAAGACGCGTGGCAGGGAAGTCATTTTTGTTAAGCATAAATCGTAAGGCAAGCACTGCTTTCAAAATATCCGGCATTAAACTGTGCTGAAAAATATATGAGCGTTCCAGCTGACAGCTTCCCAAAAGTGTGCTTCAAGCTATTCCGGATGACAGTAGACTTCCGTTAATGTAACTCCGAATAATTTCATTTTTTGGTTAATTCGATCCCAACCGCAGATCCAAACCGCAGAACCCGGCTGGCCCGATGCATATCTGGGGGCCCAAAGTTGGGTTATTTCGATCCTAAAAGTGGCCTTCGCCGGAAAATTTGAAATTGACAATGTCAGCATGCAAGCGCCTGTGACCCCCATGGTGACCCCAATAGCGACCCCTTTAGTGGCAGCGTCTGTCTTGGCGGATCTGAGGGGACAGAGATTGCGCTCAACACACGTCGTCTCCCTTCAAAAACACCTATTTTCGGCCTGTCCTAGAAATATTTTCCAGCAATAACCGTAGCTCAGAATGTCTGATAATTGTATTTCCCCCATTTTAACGCGCGTATGTCGTTGTTGCTTTTCTTTCTTTTTTTCAAGAAAATTGGGCTGGAAATTACCTGCGCGGTGCAGTCGAATACGAAACCAAAATAGCCTCTTTGGCGTTTGTATGCTTCAACGCATAACACAATTCTACTGCGGCGTAGTTGACTTTAAAAAAAATCGGCCGCCACTGTTCAACACGTACTAGATCCTTGCCCACTTTTCTTTCTAAAACATCGGCGGAACATTAGGTGTCTACTTTTAACGCGATAGCGTTAAGGGCCCCGTGTCGCAGAAAATCCGGCTTCGGCGTTGGTCTCGGCATCGGCGTCCGCTACTGAGAAAATCATCCCGAACCACCCCGACCACGCAGGCCCTCCGCCTGGAGCAGCGGCGCTGGTGAACTAATTAAATTATTCAAAGTAAGTTCCGTCAGGAAAATTGTAAAGTACGACGGAATGGCGGGTCCAAGTCATGAGTCGTATATGCCGGTAAACTTGTGGGGATGTGCGGATATTCAAAACTCTTGAATGTTATCGAATATTATAGATTTAATATATTCGTATTCGATTCGAAAACTACGTATTCGGCGCACGCGAGAATCAGAGGCTACAGTCGGATGATGGAGCTCGAATGACGACGATGCCGCGACCACGCCGGCAACTCCAACATGAGTCTAGCAGCTCAAGTTGATAGGAACCGCCGGCACCACCAGCGTAGGAGGCTTTAATAGATAGACACACTCAAAACAGCCGAAGTTCGCCCAGAATGATTCGCATTAAAACCCACATGGTTTAATAGGTGTACTAAAGTGCAAGCTATGAGATACTCCACGATGACTCAGCGGACGTGTTGCTGTAGAGCACCAAGTCGCGAGGTCAATCACCGACAGCGGCAGGCTCGTTCCTGTCGCGGAATTCAAGAATACTTCAGCGCACGTTACAGTAGATAGCCTCTGGAGGTCAGTTATTCATAGAAAATGCCGTGGTCATTGCCCGGGTGATATTTTCATGCCGCGGTTTCATACCATCAAATTCTGTATACTCACTAATGCCAATTACTAAGGCTGACGCAGGTGTTACACGTGCTGCTCCGGCCAGGGCTTGAGGGGAACTACACACCGACGACCACGTTGAAGGCACTCATGGCCGTCGAAATGTGCGCCGACAGGTCGGGTGCCAGCGAAGCCATCGAAGACTTTGCAGAGTTCATGGTAGACCGCGGGATCTCCTGGCCGGCGCAGCCCCTCCGAGCAGACCGCGCGGGACTGCTTGAGTTCTTCGCCGTTCTGCTAGACCTCTCCATGAATTGGAGAGTCGCCTTGTGGTTCGACGTGAGCGCCGCATACTCGGACATCGATGGCTCCTTCGTCATCAGCTTTAGCGAGATCGGAGCGCTGGCGTGGCATAGAATGCGGCAGTTGTCTACACTGGATGACGACGCTTACGCGGCCTTCGTTCGCAACTTGTCATCGCTGTTGAAAATTGGCTCGCTTATGCTGGATGACGAAGGCGTCGAGAAGCTGCGGCATGACGAAACTGTCATTCGCAACACCGTCCTGTCCCTCGACGCAGCTGAGCAGCACGACCTGGTAGTGCCACTCCACAAGATCGGCGACGTGACGGGAGTGATTTCGTCAGCAGAATGGATGACTCTGCTGAAGAAGCACCTGAGCGCTGACTTCAACATTTCCTCGCGCACGGAAGTTTTACTATCGAACGAACGGTACCTAGCCCGAATATTCATGTTGTTCCGTACCATCACGGGAGACAGAGCGCTTTACGTGACGGGCTGGATGTTCGCTTACGTCTACGCGTGGACTGTGACGCCAGCCTTAGACGATTTCCCTAACATGGGTACTGATGGAATGAGGACGTACTCCCTTTGCTTCTTGACCGCGCAGGAGTGGCTCGGTCTCGCTCACTTGGCCGCCTCATTCACGCCCGAGTTTCCCGCGCCCGAGCGCCACAAGATCTCCGACGTTCTGAACTGGACATCTTTCGGGCTCGTGGACGCCATCGCGAACTCTCGCAGCGTGTCAAATTCCACCAAGAGCATGGCTGCAACCAAGATTCAGACGACAACGGGACGACACTTCTGGCCTCCGGAGCCTTTCTTCCACCTGGACACACTCGACATCATGTACGACAGCTTTCCGGCACAACAGAACACCTTCTTTGCAATCTGGATGAAGTCGAGGAGGGCACTGAGGAGGTCTCTCACCAACCGTTTCTACGGAAGTCTCATGACCGCCCGTTACCGCTGGCTTCTGAGCGACGTCCTCTACGTTTACGGCCTGAACTGGATGCGCATCAGTTTGTGGGCCGTCTACCCGCCGTCGTACTTGAAGGATGGCTCACGCGCTATGGCATACAGTGGACTGGGATTCCAGCTGGCCAGAGCGTTGGTGAGAACCGTGGACGAGCATGGCAGACGACTCAATTACCTGGGGCGCGAGAGCGACTGGTGGGAAAAGTTGCAGAATTGCACATGGGACCTGGCTGAGTCAGAGCAAGAAAAGCGAGAAATAGCCGACTTGTTTGCGCTCGAACTGGCACTGGACGCGTTCAAGAAGAGCTCCGGGAGGGACCGCCTGCCGCAGAAGATCCGGAGACTCGAGATACTCTCGGAGACGCAGACGTTTTTCGTGAGCTACTGCAGCCACTTCTGCGGTGACCCGGATGGAAAGAGACTGTGCAGCCTAGCAGCTAACGTAAGCGAGTTCGCAGGTGCCTTTTCTTGCCAGCAACATGAGAGGAATTCCTGTCTGTTCGTATAAACACGCATCATGAGGATTTGTCAACGTCGCAAACGTTGGCATGCGATGGCGCAGATTCAAGTGTGTGGGGTGTCTTTTTTAAATTCTTTGGTTCTGCTGGCTGGGCATTTTCTCTCTTTCTTTTTCTTTCTTTTATTGTCTGCGACTAAAGGAGTTGCACAAGCTACAAATGCTTATTTTGCTTTCTGTTCCTGGTTTGTTTTGCAAGCTTGTACTCAATATCTTGGTATCGGTCCTATGTCGCAATAGTGTGGAGTGTACGTGTGTTTCGCGCATGAAGTGCAAATTAGTCGTACATGTATATAGTTTCGTTTTCAGTGTGCTTTGAGCCGCATACCCCCAGTCAGTCCACATTATTTACTCTAAAGAAAAAAAATACATACATTTAGAGTCGCCAAGGATTCTTTCAAAACTCTATATTTGTTAATTTTACGGTACGTAAGAGGGCAGAGGGGAAAGTGAAGGCCGAACTTGAAATGTTTTTTTTCTCGTGTAATCAAGCAGCTGGCTTGCAGTGTTTTCTTAAATTAACAAAGCAATGACCACACCACGTCCACTCAGTCGATTTCAATAAAATGTCCTGTAATTAGCATATTGACAGCCTAAGGATGCCACATTCATTAATGCTCAAAGTCTCAGCATTACGACGTATGGCAGATTACTGGAATGAGAATTCTGTAAAAAAAATCAGCAGCTCTTTCCCTGTCGAGAAAATGGGGGTAAGCGAAGCTTGGTGTGTGTACCTGACCTCCTACTTTTCCTACCCTTTCCTACTACTTTTCCTTCCCTTTCGTACAACCTTCCTTCCCTTTCCTTCTACTTTTACTTACCTTTCCTGCAACTTTCGAGCCTCGGCTACGCAAGTCATCACGGTCGGCTCGGCACGTCCATGGGTATGTCGACAACGGTGGACAAAGTCCGCCGTTGTTGCTTGCATTCGATGTCCCGAGTTTGCTCGGCGGTGGGGTTAGCAGCATTCGCCCGACATTGTAGCTTGCAATTCTTCGAAATTAAATTGCTTCAAAATTAAATTTGTCCGCCTCGTAAGACAATCAATGGCTCGTACGCCTTTAAGCAATGGCTCATACCCCCTTAAACGCGGCCTCCCCATTACGACGGCAGAAGAGAAGTGAAATTCTATGCTGGAATGATGAGCGGCAACGGAGCCAGCTGTAGAAGAAGACGTTGACAAACGCGGGAGCAGTGGCACGAGCGCGTGCCGAGCACGAGCACGAGCGAAACCCGAGGGGCACCAACGAGCCAGCTGCGGAAGAAGACGACAACGCTCGAACCAATGCTGAGGATGATAGTTTTCCGCGGACACCAACCGCGACTCAAGTGAGCCAATACAAGCTTCGCTTGAAAAATTATTCTAGGCGTTTACGTGAACACATTTACATGCATTTAAATACTTCCGTAGCATCCGGCATTTCTCTTTTCAGCAAACTGTCCCCCAGAGCTGGAGCTCGTCATGCGATTGGAATCGCATACATGACGGGCCAGTCATACCTGTGCTATATATATGTTCTTCAGTTATGATTATTGACAATCCTGATCATTTCTAGCAGCTCATAGCCTCAGCCAAACTTCAGTGCCCATGCCAGAAATCTGGACATGACATAGCACGCGCATCAAAACGAAACGTGAAGTCACCCTGCATCGATTTTCGGGCCACAATAAATAAGCGGTGGTGCGTGGGATATGGAAAGGAGTTATGATTCCAGCGCTAACGTTCGAAAATGCCATTCTGTGCTTCTAATCGGATATATGGTTGGGGTTGGAAGTTAAGCAAAGACCGGCAGACCGGTTGGCTTAGGGAGCCCACGGTAAAACCAAAAATAAGGCAGTCCACGGTGACTTGGGTTGGGACTCTTCTGAAGTCAGAGAAGCGCAGATAAAAATTTGTTTTGAGGAAAGACTAAGGAACATGCATCAAAATAAATGGGTGGCTAAAGGGCACATGTATCTGTGCCTGAAAAGCGTGGACACAGAATGGTGAAACTGGACAAGAAAAAATTGGCAGCCGACTACAGCGTAATTTAAAATGTAAATAGACAACCAGGAGCCATCAGAAAGAAAGTGAGAGAAACAGACAGCGAATTGTATGCAAAGAATGGAAACAAAAGGCCATGGAGAAATTCAAGTATGGTATGAAAGAAATTAGAAGGGAAAATCTCTACGATAACACAGAGGACAGAACCTTGCTATTTGAGGCTCTAGCTGGTTGTCTAAGGACAAAAGCATACTGGAGCAAATATTCGCAACAAAATGAGGCATGTGTATGCTGCAGCAAAAATCTGGAGACCACTGAGCACATCCTAATGGAATGCGAAGGGATTCATCCAGTGAGACCCGGAGGCAACGTACACCTTCCAGAATCGCTTGGATTTAAAGTTGATGGAAGCATCAACCGTTCAGCAGTCGAGATAAAGCAAGAGACGTACAGAGCATTGGTGGCGAGAAAGCGGAGAAGAAATGAATACGAGCGGATTGGTTACAGGCATAGGTAACGATACAAGGTGGATAGAATTTTCTGAAAAAGATGTTTATGAAGATGTATACAAAAATGCTAGAATGAAAAACATGTATAGTATACCTGATTAATTAAGCAAGCTAGGTGACTATTTGTCACCGCCCGGTTTCAAAGGGGATGCCAATAAATCATCATCATCTGCCATATGGCTACTGCCGTTCACCGCTCTGTGATAACCCCGTACACCGCACATTGTAAGAAGCGTGCGGATAGGCTCACTAGTTTTGGCATAGCGTTATCGTCATACCGCCACTGATGCCTGCTGCCACATCTACTCAAGCGCGGAATTTTGCAGGACTCCAATAAGTTTCCCGGACGGCACCCACGGGTTGCTGTGACTGCCTAACAACATGGCTATGTCCAGCAGGCTGCCTGCTTCGGTTCTATTTCACCCGTGTTACATGTCTCCGTCGCGACAACAAGAAATAAATGCCAAAATCAGCACTGGCTTAGCCTCCTCTCATTGAGCGCGGTTGCTTGTTTTGAGTTTACGGTGTAAGACCTGGAGAGATGGCATTGAGGCCGGAAAGTGTGTTGATTTTCACCTAAGAGATGGCGCCACAGCGTTAAGCGTTAATTTACTGAACTGAACTTGGGGCCGTACCCTTTGTAATAGGCGAACAATAATGATGATCATGACGAGGCTATACCCTTTGTGACGGGCAGGCACATTCCTGCGCCCTGAGCGAACATGGAGAGAGAAAAAAATGTCACAGTTTCGCCCTAAGGGCGAAGCAATGAATGCGATAGCAACACAGCAATGTCATACGAAGTAAGGTGAGCGGCTTTGGTAGCAATGTGAATTGTAGTAAACATAAGCTGATTAAGTAAGCAGGTGTGCTGCGGCGTAAGTAGACTGACATGAAGAGAGACTCGATGACCACTAGAAGGCGCGTGTGAAACGGTGGTGTTGATGAGAAGCGCTTCCCGTGGGCAGCGCGTGCGAAGGGACACACCTGTAGCGCTGCACTGCCGATCCGGGCAGCATTGCATGTGTAGCGTGCGTTGGAAAATGTGGCCGGACTATTACTAACTGATTGAACAAGCGTGGTGTGAGCGCGCACAAACAAACATGAATAGATCACACTGAATGACTGCAGACAACGACTGTCAAAACGCTGGCAGCAAGCGCATACGCCGCAGCAACGGGCGAAGTACGTGCGGTCTATTGCTTCAACGGAAACTGAGCGGCGAATGCACGGCGCATAAAGGTCACAGCCATGTGGAGATAAGCGACGGTGTGAGCGAGCGACGAGCGCGGTTGTTGGCAGAGTAGAAGTGCGCCCCCCTCCCCCCCCCCCCCGCTCCCTCCGGCGCTGGCTTCCCGCTTCCTTGCTTCCGCGTGGGATATTGAGTGCGTTCGCTCTCCGTGACAGCGCGCGTCCCCGCACGCTTCCGCTCGGGCATACGGCGCGCGGCGAAGATTTTATCTATAGGGAACCTCACGGCGACAGCGACGGCGACGCCGACGGCAGAAATCCGGTTGAAGTGTCCATATAATTGCTATCGCAATAAATGAAACTGGCATAATGACTAAGGTGACAAACGGCATAGGTCACAATAGCAAACAAATAAAATAGAGACTAAATAAGTAAGTTGAATCAAAATAAATCAATAAAGTTAGAAAGAAATAAAATAAATACTAAATGAATGAATAACTGGCGTGAAACTAAATTTAATATAAATAGGGATGGAACAGAATCGTGCCATTCGCGATCCGAAAGGGTTAGCGGATTAGTCTTCTTCAGCGTTCCAGGCATTCTTTGGTTCGCATCACGGCATGAGAGTACACGCCATCAATATTTCAGATGGCGGCTAACGCATTCCGATGGGGGCGGAAAGCAAGATGCACTTGTACTTAGAAATATATACTTAGATATAGATGCACGTTAAAGAACCTCGGGTGGTAAAAATTAATCCGGAACCCCTTCTCCTATACGGTGTAACCCATAGTGCAGGGTCGGCACGTTAATCCCCCACACACAACTTAATATTTTTAATCACCAACTGTGCGCGGCCAGCCCTAAAATCGGAGCAAATGTGCGATAAACTTCATTGTAGCCACAGTAGACAGAGACATCCTGGCCAACTCTCATGAGTTTTTTGTAAACTTTACGAATTTGTGGTCGTTCTACGACATTACGGATATTGTGTCAAGTTTTACGAAAAATAAACTGTTGAAAGATGCGGTGGTACGAGATTGTGATGTAATTTCTGCCGCCCCCAAGACACCATATGCCCGAACAAGTTGATTCAAACAAGTTCTTGAGGTAATAGGAATCGGGAACCGCAATGTCGCTGAAAAAGTCAGACTGTTATCTGAAAACAATTCGTTGCTTGCGAGTCGGCTGTTCAAAGTTTGCTGCTGATTGTATACTGCGTCTAATGGTTGATAAAGTTACTAAAGAGCGCATGTAATACCCCAAAAGATATGTGCAAAGAGTAAACTTTAAAAAAAGAATGTCCTTGTGACAGCTCGCGCTTTGAGGTGCCGTGTTATACTGCACCATCTCCCGGAACGGCCCACTTACGCTGCGTTGAAACTGTGCGGCGTTGTACAACAGACTTCACAATCGCCCAAGTTAAGGAAGTGTGCACATTTCTTCGCCGAAGTACAAATGCATCACCGTTTTAACATGCACCACATGAAACTGCCATGTTAACGTACGATTGTATAACACGTATTCGCTGATGACGTCGCAATCCGTGTTTCTCATCGCTTAGGCTTGTGCGATACCCATGGCAAACCCATGGCCATACCCAACAATCGCCACGTCGTATCGGCTCCCGTCGAACGGCCGGCGCAGACATTAGGCCATTGCCATCACACGATCGTCTACAACGTTGGTTGTCGCGATGCTGCTGTCGTCCCACCCACGCATGCTCGCGACCCAGTCACACGCAACCACTCAGTTTACAGGAACACGTTGGACCACCTGGTATCGTTTTGCGGAACACCAAACAATGCTGGATAGCCCGGGTAGCTGCAAAATGCTTCGCATTACATGGATTCCCACAGTGCGCGGGATCTGCACATTTTTTTTTTCATTTCTTTTACATCGTCAAGGGTGCGCGGTCAATCATTTCCAGAAAAAGTGAAAAAGAGAAAAAAACGAAACAGAGGGAAGTAAGCCAGAACAGAAGATCTGGTTTACTACCCTTGTCTGTGATAAATTTTATTGGGCTCGTAGGCCATAAAACGCGGGGATTTATATATATATATATATATATATATATATATATTATAATAGTGGCTTTGTTAACAAAACTTGTTATTATTATAATTATTAAGTTTTGTTAACAAAGCCAGTGGACTTTGTTCTAGCACTGTTGCCTTATTGTCGTTGCCCTTACTTCGCTGCCAACGTAATCGCGCTGACCTTCTGTTTCGTTTCGAACTCCTTCACGGTATAGTCATCTGCCCCGAACTCCTCAGTTGTACCATGTTTCGTATTCCGCGCAAGATCGCCTGAGAACATAGACCTTTCCATGTTCCTGGCTGTCACCACCAACATTCAACCGTCAAAAGAATACTCAGTCTTTATAAGGCTTTTTTTCATGATCTCTATATTTTTCTGTATATTCATGATCTCTATATTCCCCCAAATTAGGGCAAATACCCAAAACAGGCAGTGCGAGACCTGGCTTGCTAGCACGGAACGGAGTAGCCACTCGACCAAGCCCGGCGAGCCGCTAAGGCCAGTGGTGCCCTGGACTGAGGGCTCCACCCACTCACCCTTCAATCCCCTTCATGGAATAAACGTTTACTACTAAAAGTATATTTTTCATAACACGCTGTCATTGTTCTTTTGCGAGCTTTGCGTTGTTGTGTCACAGTTTCAAACATTGTTCATTTGCCTCTGTCCTCCTTTTTATTCTGTATTTACCTTGCACTTTGTTTTCTCTACAGTCTTCTTTCCATAACTATTTTATGTACATTCATCTTTTCATTAGTGTTCTTTTTTCATTGGGTACCCTCTTCTTTTCATAATTTTTATTCATGGTTTTTTTAATTATATTCCCTGGAAGTTTTTTGGGTTAATTGTTTTTGCTTTTTATGAATGCGTGCGCCAGCACTCAGACCTTATAAGGTTGTTTGTGGGCATGGTAAATGATTGATTGATTAATTATTCATTCAATCATTGATTGATTGATTGAATGAATGAATGCTTGTGACGTTTACGCCAGCCTTTAACCTATCCGCGCGATTCGGAGGTGTGTCTGGGTCCATCGCGGAAAAAGTGCACCTCGAGGCGTGAGTGCCGGTCCAGAGGGCAATCCACTCGGAACACAATGGGGCTGAAAGAATGCCATGAGTTCTAACACCAGTCACCGTAAAATGAAGGTAGCGAGCTGTCACGCCACCGAGTTACTCAGTTTGACCACTCCTAATGAAACACGTACCGTCTCACTTATGTAACAGGCACCTATACTATATGCCACGAGTATGGGTATAGGACGCAGATCGAACTAGCTTGAGTGTGCCGAGTAGAGACCAGCAATCGAGGACACGTGTCACTGTTCCACCGTGACGTTGTTGCACAGAAAACAAGTCCGTTGTTCATGCAACGGAGTTGTCTGCCTTAATCTGCCTGGGCCTGCAGCGAAGACGTATGCCGCACGAATGCAATTGTCACATTGTCTAGATCTCTGTTTCCTATCTTGAAGATTAGCTAATGAGTAGGGGTTTGCCAATATTCAACACTGTCAATCCGCTCTTTTTTTAGCAGCACTTACTCAAGGAATAAAAACCGATAGGGAGTGGGGACTGTTTCACATGATTCTGCTCCACGAGGGCCAGGGATCCTGCGGAGAGGCAGCGGTTATTGAGCGAAGGCGAGGTGTAGCTATAACTTCTGCTCAATAATTTCCAGTCATTGAATAAGTATGCCTCGTCTTTAGGCAGCCTACGAAGTTTTTTTTTATTATTATTGTCATTAAATGGTGCTTAGAAGATGTCCCGGCCTTTCATTAGATGGCGCCGTCCTTTTCACATAGAGATGCGCAAATAATTACGTCCATAGATAACAAAAAGAAATCACTTAAAAGCACTAAAACTGAAAGTAAACCCCGAGCCGCAGTAAAACAAAGTCCAGTCGCATAACTACACTGCACCCACCCTAAAACTGAAAGTCAACTCAGAAGCACAGAAATAGAAAGTCCAGTCACATAAGTCCAGTAAAATCCACACAAAGTCCAGTCACACAACTGCACTAAGTTGTTTTCTCTGTCTAAAAAAGCAATTTATTATTTGGATAACATCACCTCGTTTGCATCAACTTGAAAATAGTGCGTGGATTGCACATGTCTCCTACAACATAATGTGACGTGTTTTTTTTTCTCCTTGTTTCCTTTTTTCAGATTAAATTAAGTAGAGGAGCCGTCTGCTAGCGATCCATTTCATATAGTCATTATTTTGAGATAAGAAAGAGAGATGCATAAATTCTTGGATTGGGTAATGGTTAACTAAAAGAAATCTATCGACACATGTGGTTATAGTCTCTCTTTTGCGAAATACTAATGTTCAAACAAAGCCTGTTGATGTCTGGGGTGGGTTCTAAGCGCACGAATGAGACATGATGCGGTGAAGAGAATATTCGTCACATATGTCAGAGTTGTTCAAAGAAGTGTTGAAATGCTTTCATTGCTTGTTGATGCAGTACTTTTGATGCTACCATGGGGCTAACACTTTGGAAAGTGAAAAATTCACAGGGTCTTTTACGTTATCCCTAAGACAACTTGAAGGTGAAAGCCCAAGTGCTGATGTATTAAAGACGGGCACGTGATGCACACGTCCTTTTCATTCGATTTGTCTACTTCGCTTAGTCATCCCACTTAATTCGCTTTCTCATCCACTTATTTCGCTTAGTCATCCCCCTTAATTCGCTTATCTGCTTCGCTTAGTCATCCCTCTTAATTCACTGAGTTATCCTCTTAATTCGCTTAGTGATCCTCTTAAGTACTTAGTCATTCTCCTAAAGCGTTTAGTCATCAATCTTAATTCTATTGCCTTTAACACTTCTGAGTCATCCGCTTAATTCGCTTAGCCAACTCTCTTAATCCACTTAGTTACTTAATTCACTTACCTTCCCAATCTAAGAGCTTGAATACTTGTTTTAGGCATGCAGTGAATAGCATGGGAGAGATTGTCTCTCCTTGCTTGACCCTTTTAAGGCGAACGCCTTTAATGGCTTATACTCCGACCGTCCGTCCGTCCGTGCCCAGGAACAGCACCAGCTGTGGCCTCTCCCCCTCACACTCTCTCAGCAATAACGTGATGGCACAGCGGCGCCCGCGGCAGCGCTCCTTCGTCAGACGTCTCGTTGCAGCAGTCAGTCGGATGGCTCCCTAACGGCCCGGTGATGATTCCACGGCAAGCGGTTCCGACCAGCGCCCCAAGAATGTGGATTCCTCCGATACCAAGCGCCAGGAGAAGAATGAGCGAATGCGCATGCGGCGGTAGTCAGGCACAGGTGTAGCGCCCACCGACGCCGCAACGCGGGGTGCTTTGGTCGGCGCTCTCAGCCGGTGCCTTGGCGTCAGCTGTCAAAGAAGTGAAAAATAAAGAAGCGCAGCACGTGCTCGAAGCACAAGCTCGGCACGCGCAGTGTCGTTCTGAAAGCTAGCCACGCTGGTCGTCGCCGCCGCCGCTCCGCTCACCGCCTTCGTCCTTCTGCAAATGTAGGGACGACGGCACGGCTCGTGGGCCGCCGTCACGTCCTTCTACACAGGCTTTCGCCGAACACACTTTGGAATTTACAAAGTGTCGTTCAATTTTTTTCTTGATAGGTAATTTTCTACTTTTCTTTTGGAGAACCAATGTAGCTATGGAATCTTTGTATCCAAGATATTGTGAGCGCATTTTGCGCATATCGTCGTCGTCATCTGTACATACGACTCATCATCTTGTGTGAGCGCTATTTGTGCATATCGTCGTCGTCATTTGCACATACGACTCATCATTATCTTTTGTCTCGTGCGGTGCTTCGTCTCTGACTCGGGCGGCTGCTCGGAAATAAAGGCATCGCATCGGCCGACGTCTCACAAGTGGTGGAGAGTGCTTTCGATTCCCACGTCCTCTTACTTTCCCGATTCCCCTGGAGCTCCGATCCGGTCGTCGTTTGCTCTCGCCTACCACGGTGATGGCAGAAACCAACCCGTCCACCAGTGCTGCTACCACCTCTGCTCAGCCCGCTGGGCCTACCTGGACGGTGAACACCACACAGCGAGATCCTCCCGTCTTTGCCGGCCTCCGCGGCGACGACGTCGACGATTGGCTCGATCACTACAACAGAGCCAGCGACGCCAATCATTGGGACGACACGCACAAATTGCGGTATGTCGCTTTTTACTTGACCGAAGTTGCGAAGACATGGTTTTTTAACCACGAAAGTGACTTTTCGGACTGGCCATCATTCACCCAGCAATTTCGCCAGATATTCGGCATGTCCTCTGGACGCTCCGCCGTCGCGAAACAGAAGCTGGCAACGCGCATACAAGAGCAAGACGAGTCCTATACGTCCTACATTGAGGACGTCCTCGCTCTCTGCCGCCGCGCACAGAGTGACATGGCGGAAGCTGATCGCGTTCGCCACATACTGAAAGGCATCAACACGGTCGCCTTTAATGCTCTCGTCATGCAGAACCCAAACTGCGTTGGGGATATTATCACGGCCTGCCAGCGTCTAGACACGCTCCAGTCTATTCGCCTGCCACGCGCCTCTACCGACCCTCATCTCAACGGTGATGCTGAGCTGCGCGCCCTGATACGCACCCTCATCAGGGAGGAGCTTCACGGCCATCTTTCTGGACCTACGACGCTTGCAACCGTTCGCCCCGCTCCTCCTGGACTGCGTGACATCGTCAAGGACGAACTGGCGTCGATGACAAACGTCCAAATGGACAAGTCTACTGCACCATTTCGTCCGCCAAGTTAGGCCGAAATTGCCTCCCGGCCTCCCTCGACCGTTCAGTCTCCACGTGCCGAAGCTTACCGCGACCCCCTAACTTCGCTGGCAGCGAATACTCCTGCACAGCCGTACTACTCTCCGTGGCGGTCGTCGCGCCCTGTTTGTTTCTACTGCGGTATTCGCGGCCACATTTCTCGCTTCTGCCGTCGGCGTCAGCAAGATGAAAGACGAGGCTATGACACCTTTGAGCGAGAAAGGATACCAGGGCTAGATTCGTACGTTCCCGGACCGTACACACGACTCATCATATTGTGTGAGCGCTATTTGTGCATATCGTCGTCGTCATTTGTACATACGACTCATCATTATCTTTTGTCTCGTGCGGTGCTTCGTCTCTGACTCGGGCGGCTGCTCGGAAATAAAGGCATCGCATCGGCCGACGTCTCACAATATTCACATATGCCTCCTGTACGCCCTGATTACGCAATGCGTCTATGACTGCTGCTATATCTCTACTGCATGAAATGCGTTTTCATATACTATGAAAGCCATATAAAGGGGTTATTGTACTCCGCAGATTTCTCGGTTACATGATTGATGACATGGATGTGATCCATTGTGGAATATCCCTTCCTGAAGCCACTTTGTTCTCCTGGTTGATTGAAGTCAAGGGCTGCCTTATTCTATTGGAAATTATGTTGGTGAATATTTTATACAGTACTGAAAGTATGATAAAAGGCCTAAAAATTTTCATTTCTCTAACGTCTCCCTTCTTATGGATGAGTATAATGTTGGCGTTCTTCCAGCTTTCTCGCACTCTTGAAGTCATGAAGCATTGCGTAATAAGGGCCGCAAGCTTTTCAAGCATGATATCTCCTCCATCCTTGATTAAATCGACTGTTATTCCATCTTCTCCAGCAGCATTTCCCCTGCTCATGTTTTTCAAGGCCCTTCTAACTTCACAGCTAGTTATAGAAGGGGCCTCTGTAACCTGTTCATCACTACTTTGAATGAAAGTAGCTCGGCTGCTCTGGGCACTGTACAGGTCAGTAAAGAATTCTTCCGCTGCTTTTACTGTGTCATTGAAATTGCTGATGATATTCCCCTGCTTATCTTTCCGTGCATACATCTTACCTTGTTCTATGCCAAGTTTAATTCTCACGGATTTCATGCTGCGTCCATTTTTTACGGCTTCCTGAATCTTTTCCACATTATAGTTTTGAATATACCTTAGTTTCTTCTTGTTGATCAGTGTTGACAATTCAGCGAATTCTATGTGATCTCTTGAGTTGGATATTTTCATGCTTTGCGACCTCTTTATTAGATCCTTTATACTTGGGAGAGATTACCAACTGATTGCCTTGGTGTATCTGGTGCCTTGTTGCTTCTGACATCAGCCTCGTTAGGTTTGGTTTGGTTTGGTTTGGTGCCTGTAGATATAGCACAACCCACTACGGGGGATTGGCCATGAATCGGGCGGCAGTGGGAAGAAAAATGAAGGATACCTAAATGGGATTTTCTTACTTAATAATGAGATAATCAATGAATTATAATCGTTAAAATTAATTTTCATTCTATAACATCTTAAATTTTGAAGCAAATATTTTTATTGTCTTGTGAAAAAAAATTAGCATGGCAGTCTCTTTGTTTCCATTACAAAATTAAATATGGCATCACATACGTTCCTATTACAGTGTCCTAGTGCCGACGCCCCCAGAGATAGAATGATAGGTAACGTAATGTTCAATCCAAGTTGGCGAAAGGGACCTTCTAGAAGTCGTTTTCTATGCATGGTGAACCTACGACACTCTATAAAGAAATGATGCATAGTTTCGGGTTCATTGCAATAAAAGCATAGAGGGGAAGGTGCCAAACCAGACCTATGGGTATAGAAATTAAGCCTTGGTATTCGGCAACGCATTCTAGTAAATGACACTTCAAATTTTCTTGTTGAACGCCATCTGCTGTGCCAAGGAAACCTAAGGTGCTGAAAATCGGTGTTATTGAGTACACATGATTTGGCCTGTTCTTCTTGGACAGAAAATTTTTTAAATCTCGCAGAAGTGACGCATGCCGAAGGTCTTAGGATGCTCAGTACCGGGCCGTTAAGCAGATGCCGCGGCTAGTGCGTCTGCAGATTCGTTTAAAGTGAGCCCCACGTGCCCAGGCACCCATACCAGATGGATAAGGCGTAAATGTTGGGGGATGGATGAATGAAATTCACGGAGAATGATAGATGAATTGGGCACTGATAAAGCGGAGCAAACAGACAAGGAGTCGGTTAAGATTACGGCTGAAGTAATAGATGTGGGAAGTTTTCGTAGAGCTAGGATGATCGCTAATAACTCCGCCTGAAATATTGGCGTAAAGTCGGGTAGTCGAAGGGAGAAAGACCAATTTAAGGATGCCGAAAAAATACCCACACCTGCCTTCTCTTCACTGACAGAAGCATCTGTGGCTATCACTGCATTTATTTGGAGGTTCTCGAGGTGGTCATCTAGCAAACTTTTTAGGTATCGAATAGGCAGGAGTTTAGCGTTATTAGGAAAAATATCATCGAATTCAATGCTTACTCTCGCAGTAGGGAAGTTTTGAAAATCCACATCACGGATTGATATTTGTAATGGCTCTAATAGTTTCTGCACAAAAACTACCTGGGGACAATGCAGTCTGGACCATTGATTCTCAAAGAATGCAGTCGGTTCTCTAATAAACATATAGAAGGAGCGTCTTTGGGGAGAAGCATATATGTTCAGTAACGTTTGGACTGTCAGTATACGAAAACGAGTTTGAAGAGAAGGCAGGTGAGTTTCATGATAAAGAATATTATTCGCTACATATTTTGGAAGGCCGAGACATAGACGTAGTGATTCGCGTTCTAAAAGAACCAGAGGGCGTAATTTATAAATAGGACCTCCAGAAAATAACACGCATCCAAACTGTAGAATGGGGTGTGGAACAATGACATACATACAATAAATCATCAGCAAGGTCTGTCTGCGCATTCCAAAACGATTGCTGCTGACTCGTCGTAATAAACCAACTGCGCGTGCTCCTTTAGATGCGATGTATTCTATGTGTGTCTTCCAATTAAGCTTTTCTGTGCAAATCATTCCCAGATATTTTAAAGATTGCACCTGTGGAATAATCTCCTGGCCATGCGACAGTGTTATTCGGATAGGAAAAGTTAAGGGAAAAACAATGATTGCACTTTTGCTGACATTTAGCGACATTTGTATTACTTTTAGCCAAATTTCAATCTGATTCAAATACAATTGCAAAGTTTTATATAAGCTATGAATATCATTTGATACTGAGAAAAATGCGATATCATCAGCGTATACGTATACCTGTACGTCATGATGTGTCGGGATGTGATTTAGTAAAATATTAAATAATACGGGGGAAAGTACTGCACCTTGAGGAACGCCCCTTGTCTGTTTGTAAATGTGAGAAGACACACCCTTTTGATAGCAATAAAATGTGCGTCCGCTTAGAAAATTTTGAATCCATGCAATTATGTACTGTGGGAGACTCACTTTCGAGTCTGTTGATTAAGGTACTGTGATCGACACTGCCATACGCCTTCGCAATGTCTGATGTGACTAAGGCAGCGTACTGGTTGTTGCGGCGAGCGAGTTGAATTCGACTCTCCAAGTCAACATGAGCACACCAAATTGAGCAGCCGGGCCTGAATCCTATTTGAGAATCACTTAATGTTTGGTTCTCGCCTATACACCTATCGATGTGACCATACAGAACTCTCTCGATTAACTTTACGAGATTTGAGGTCAGAGAAATAGGTCTAATGTTATCTATTGTATATCCATCACCCGGTTTTTTTAGTAGTGGAATTATTTTGGCAACCTTCCAGTCTGGATGAATCCATGCATTTTTAATCGAGATATTTATAAGATTAAGCAAATCCAGGGGTGATAATTCGAATAATAGTTTTATCATTGCTGTAGTTATGCCATCAGGACCTGGGGCTCAAGCTGGCAGCACCTTTACCACTCTCATTAATTCTTCTAATGTGACTGCTATGTAATCATTAGCTGTTTCAGGCGCCGGTATATGATAGGGGCGAAGTGATGTGAATCGACGCTCTAAGCCTTTTGCAATCTCCTCCAGTGATTGTACCAGTTCATTGGAAGTTAAGCTGACAGACTCTACATTTATTGGGGCTGAAACAATCTTTTTAGACCGTAGAAACCTAAATAGGGCTTTTTTATTACTAGACTGCGATAGGTAACTGTAATGTTTAGTGTTTTAATTTTCTTTCGCTTGGTCAACTGTTTGCCTGAATGTAGTTGCAACAAATTTATAGTCATTCCAATTACGTGGACATTGATTATACAGTAACTTTCTACAGGCTGCCTTTCTTCTTCTATATTCGCGTTCACAGTCCGGATTCCACCATGGTGAATAAGTACCCCCTTTAGTTGACTGCATACTGAAGCTGGATTTTTTGTAACTGTCACTTATCACTTGACACAAATTAACTGCCTTAACTTCATCATTTAGGCCAACCTGTTTATTTAAAGCTGATCGCATTGAATCTTGAAATTTACTATAGTTAACAAAGGTGCGGACATGCTTTTCGACTAAATTAATTGGTCGCATGACTTCAAAAATTATTGGAGGATGGTCACTATTTGTGGCCGAGGTGATAGCAGACCAGGAGAAAATTGCACAACTCGAACTGGAAAAGTTAGGTCTAACACCGAACGTGATTTGCCGGATACATTAGTTGGGGTTCTCAAATTTACACAGTTAAGATTATTTGACGAATCCCAATCCAGCAATCTCTTACCACAAGAGTCGGACCGATAACCCCATGATACGTGGTGAGAATTAAAGTCACCAGCTATGATTAGATCCTTTCTGCAGGCTGCAAGCACGGCATCGAGAACTCCTGCATTGAGAACTCCTGTAGGAAAATAAACATTGACTATCGAAAATGGGGCGCATCCAGGAAGCGTTAAATCCAATGCTAGAATCTCACTTTCAGCAGAGAATGACTGGTGACTAATCTTAGCTCTATGACAAACTTTTGTTGAGATGAAAAATGCTAATCCCACTCTACGAGAAGGGCGATCTAGACGAAAACTGCGATAATTCTTTAAATGAAAACTCTTTTCTGTGGATAACCAAGTTTCTTGCAAAATAATCAAATCAGGAGAAAGTTCTTCACATACATATAACAGATCAGCGGCTGCAGCAAAAATGGAACGACAGTTCCACTACAGCACTTTCAAGCTTCCTATGTTGACGATATTCCGGCAGTATTTACTGCCGTCTGTAGAATGTTATCCTTTAGGAAATCATCCTTTGTTAACCTGTCATTTTGACTCTTTTTAGCTTTTAGTTTATGGAGGGTAGTTGCTCTCGGGGAGTTTGGAGAAGCACGACGTTTACACGTTCGAGCATCTAAATCCATGTTCTCAGTGGTATCTGAACCAGTCTCGTGACTGTTAAAGCGCTCAGGTTCGACAGGAGTTGCGGGAGCTGCGGTGTCATCAGTACTGCGAGGCGAGGCCTCTGCCGATTGGTGTTTCTTTATATTTTCATCGGAAACTGCGATTTCAGAAGGAACATTTGGATGCGCAGTAACATGCAAAAGTTGCGACAACTGAGAAGTGAAAACTTGCCCAATTGTCTCTGAAAGGTTGGTAAATAAACTGTCAAGGGCTTTTGCCATAGCCTTCTCTACAGCTGCAGCTACAACATCACCAAGAGATGCATCCATAGCTTTGGAGTGACGAGCAGCAGAAACCCTCGTTAGGGTTTCATTCATTACCTCTATGTTATCTTCTTCTTTCTCTTCTAAAGCTGCATATTTGTTTGTGAGCACCACCTTGAATTGATCTGCTTTTATCATTACTGCATCTAGCTGGGCCTGTTTCTTCTTAACTAATTTTACTCTTTCTCTCTTCAAATTGAGAGAAATGCTAGACCTCACTAACCTATGGTTACTACACATTACCTTACCTAACAGTTCTGCACCCTGCACTATGCTGGGATCGGCAGAGAGTATGAAATCTATTTCATTCCTTGTTTTTCCATTAGGGCTTTTCCAGGTCCACTTCCTGTTGCTGCGCTTCCTGAAGAAGGTATTTATTATTCGGAGCCTATTCCTTTCCGTGAATTCTACCAGCATCTCTCCCCTAGTATTCCTAGAATCGATGTCGTAGTTGCCAATTGCTTGTTCACCAGCTTGCTTTTTCCCCACTTTTGCATTCAAGCCGCCCATTACTACAGTATACTGAGTTGGCACGTTTCTCATCGCTAATTCAACATCTTATAAAAGTGTTCTATTTATTCATCATCGTGACTGGAGGTTGGGGCATAGACTTGTACTACCTTCATTGTACACCCCCTATTCAGCTTTATTACGACGACTGCTGCCCTCTCATAATGCTGTAGACTTCATTAATGTTGCCTGCTATGTCCTTATGGACTAGAAATCCTGCTCCGAATCCTCTCCTATCTGGAAGACTTAGGTAGCAGAGGATGTGGCCGTTAGTCAGCACTGTATAAGCCTCACCAGTTCTTCTTACCCCACTAAGGCCAATAATATCCCAGGCAATGCTTGATAATTCATCAAACAGCCCTGCTAACTAGCCTCACTTGAGAGGGTTCGCGCGTTGAACGTTGTGAGGTTCAGTTTCAAGTGGTGGCCTGTCCGCATGCAGAGATTCTTAACGCCGTCTGCCGCGTCGCAGGACTGATCGCAGCCTTGGTCAGGTGCTCCGCAGTCGCTGGGGACTGAGGGCCATAGGTTAATTGCAGGAGTCATGAGGGATGTAGTGGCCGTATACTGCACCAGGGAGGCCAAGTCCTGTTCTGGCGAAGGAGTGCCTTTGTTAAAGCATTGTTCCGTTATCGCTCTGTGATTGTTCCACTCATTGTTGCATCGCTCCGTTATATGAGGGGAAAGTGAGACGTGAGGCAGCACAAGGCATGACGCTCTATTGCGTCAAAACCTTAACACGTGACGGAGACACCGGTACTAAGTAACACCAGTGCAGATACTCGCCCCCGATAAGAAAATCATTTAGGATGGAAACCATCGCCTTCCTTAGGTTTCGATGTCTCATGACTAGCTCGAGTCCTACGGAACAAACTGTATGCATGCCATCTCGTCATATCTTTTTTTATGACAACAGCGCGCACTCACCTATTCTCTGTAACAGCATGATACATTCTGCCGCTGACAGAGCTGCGAAAACAAAGACATGACGTTGTCTGCAGTCCTCCAGATGCGCAATTTTCTTCAGTATCCGGCACTTCAGTATGTTTCATAAATATCTACTTCTGCCTTGAAGGATGTTTAAAACTTGCACTATGGAATACTTTGCCACACTGAAGAACTCTCCAGAGTGGCCTAAAAAAGCTAAAGACCTTCCAAAAATCTGTCTGTCGAACACACGAAGAAATGTTCTCATAATCTTTTTAAGTACTGTTAACATTCTTGCTATAACAAGAAGCGAGAGGTTCTGAAAAACTCGTAACAATACCAAATAGTGATCCTGTGCCAAAAACTTGTGTTTTTTTCGGGCAAGTCAGGGTCGTGACGACAGTACAAGTATCTGTCCCTGATTGAAAACATGTGTTTCATTCGAATGTGAATGTTTTTTCTTCTTTTTATTTGCTGACAGCGACAGCACATGGCCATTGCCTTCCCACGTGCCATCGGCTCGAGTTAAGAGTTCGCATGTGTAATTTGCATTAAGCACCATAATTGCTCCTAGCTCAAATATCCTATTTTTTCATGCAGCAATGCACAGCAGACAGTACAAAACTTGCAACCACTCGCAATACACCATTATGATCATGTCAAAAAAAAACGCAGGCATTTCTACGTAGAGTTAATTGCGGACTGCCAGTCTTATAGCTGATCACAGTCACAGAATCTTCAAAATATATCTTTCAGCACTCTATCGAACGCACACGCCGGAATTTTCACAGAAAGCTAACTGTAGAGTGTCAGTGCCAGTTCTATAGCACATCACATTCACAGAATCTTCAAAATAGCACTTTCGGCGCTTCATCGCAGTGCCACCGCTGAAATTCGAAGGCCATTGAAACGTTTGTGCCCCCTTCTGATGATTCGCGCCGGGCCTATTTAAGCAATAGAGATTCGACAGGGGCAGGTACTACGACCGCACATACTAGAAATTGTCGTGTAACGAGCACCACACATACACACCGAACTTGAACTGCAGTTGAAAACCATGGCTCATTAGCAGTTCAGCTATTTGTTTCATCTTAACAAAATGCCATCCCTCTCCTTATCGTCTAAACCTCTGGTCATGTCCGGAAGAGAGCAGCGCAAGCCAGGCAACCCTTGGCTAGCAGACGACGTACACGGTGGCCCGCAAAACAAAGGGGCGCTCCGCGTAGTTTGGTGTTGATTGCTTTACATTAAAAAAAAGTTGTCGCAGTTTCGCCTGAAAGGCGAAGCATCAATTGCGATAGCAAATATGTAGAGAGCTATACGGAGTAATGATGGTAGCTTTATCAGCTGTATAAACTTGGACATGCAGCAGCACCGGCAGCACGTAGAACTGTTGTCGACGCCGTCGGCGTTTTGCCCGCGTTCGCACAAAATGCGTGCGGCGTTGGTGAGTGTTGCCGGAGCATCTGATATAAATAGGCACTTGACGCCGCAGCTAAACGTCGCCTCCCTTCCCTCCCCCTCCCCCCACGGCCTTTCGTGCGTCAGAAGAAGGCGCGTTTGCTCTACATATATGGTGCTTGTAAAGGAGGAAAGAGACGCCTACTTCTGCAGCCCTTAAGGGAGCACGGCACAGAACGCGCGTTTGTTCTCCGCCGTGCGTTCACTCCCCGTGAAAGCGCGCGTCCCTCGCGCCCTTTCACTCGCACATACAGCGTTCGGCGGCGCGCGGCGACGATTTCATCTCTATTGACGTCATACGGAACCTCACGGCGACGGCGACGGCGACGCCGACGGCAGAAATCTGCTTTGAAGTGTCCATATAATTGCTATCGCAATAAAACAATCACGAAAGCACGGCGTTGTTAGTACAGCTCGTCCTTGCCTTTACTGGAAAGTTATTGAAAGAAACAACGGGATAGTAATATTTTAGAAAGCGATATGTCGACTGTTAAAACTCCCAGAAAGTGAAGAGGCCTAATTTCAATTACTGACGCTATTGCAGCACACAAACAGCGACATAATCACACTTTTGGAACTTACTGGCCGTAAATCAGACTGATACATCGCATATGAAAAATCTGAACGACTGGACGAGACCGTTAACGAAATGATAGCGCTACCACATCAGACCAGGGCTGGAAAGCGGGTATTAGACACAACAGCAGGATATATTTTACTACACTATATGGGCACACAGGCGGGGTATGTGCTTACTTGGTAATTTTTGTTCAGGAGCCGTCATCGAGAGCTGAGAAATAATGAAGCCACGATTCGGCGCATGCTTCATACCACACGTGAAGGTCATCTTCCCGATAGCAAAATCGCCTACGCGAAGGCAGGAGCACGGATAGCCAAGGGACGCCTATCGTTCCGATTCCAAAGAACGGGAAGAGGAGAATTTGCGGAGACTACAAGGAAACAGTCAACCCAGTTGTCAAGCGGGAGATCTACCCACTGCCCACTCCACAGCGACTGCTCGCAAGACTGGGGGGTTGTTCACGGCTTTCTCGGCTTGATTTGGTTCAAGCTTACCAGCAAGTCCGTGTCGACGAGGACACCACCATGCTGCAGACCGTGACAACTCGCAAGGACCTGTTCAAGGTGACGCGATTGCAGTTTGGTGTGGCAGTGGCCATCTTTCAATGTTGTATGGAAGTCCTACTGAACGCACTCGAAGGGGTTCAGAGTTTTCTGGATGACATCCTCATTGGTGAAAGAACAGTCACTGAGCATGATGAACGGCTGCGCAAAGTGCTGCAGCGTATCCAAGAGGACGGGCTTCGTCTGACGGCCGACAAGTGTGTATTCAATGACAAGAAACTGACGTACCTGGTGCACCGTATCAACAAGGACGGAGTAGGCCCTTTGCATGAAAAGGTGGAATCCATCAAGCAAGCTCTGGAACCAACGAACAAGAATAAGCTACAGTCGTTCTTGGGAGCCCTTAATTTTTGTGGCCGTTTCCTGAAAGGAGCTTCGCATGCGTTGGAGGCACTTCAGTGCCTCCCGGACAAGGACAAGGCATGGAGTTGGACAAAGACTGAAGCAAAGGCATACCACAGTGCCAAAAGCCTGCTGGAATCATCGGCCATCCTAGAACACTTTGATGAGTCACGTCCCATAAGGCTGGCCTGAGACACGTCTCCGTGCGGGCTACTCTCACTTGGAGCCACGGTCTTAGGACATGGCCACGGGAATGTTTGCTGAGCCATTTATAACTTTTTATGTGACACAAAAAGATTGCCTTATTAATATTTTCCCATTGTTACCTGAGAACTTTATTTATCCTTCAATAAATTATAGCTTTAGCAAATTCAAAAAGTAAAGTCATAAAACCAGAATTATATTATTATTATTATTCAAAATCTACGTACTTCCTTTGCTGTATTTAATTTATTATTAAATTCATATTACTATTCCTATTCAGGCAAGGCTGACTAACTTAGTATAGACTTCTTAATTCTTTTATTATTGCTTTATTTCTCATTTTCAATTAGTCAATTATTTTTATTCTTATACTTATGTATTTATAAATTAATTTATTTCGAATTTCTATCATAATACCACCCGGTTCGTGGCCTATCCCCCTCAGTGGGTTGTGCCAAGTGTTGAGGCATCATCATCATCATGATGAGCGCGCGCTCACATTTTTTTAGGTTTTTTTTTCGCTAGCGTCGAATAAACAAGACGTTGTCTACTTCAGCTCCGCTTCCTGGTTTTTCAACAGTATGGTGCCGTGACCAGGATCAGATCTACAGTTGAACACCCCTGACGATGAGGCGAGCTACCTGAAGAGGACGACCGACCGACGCGATCAACGCGACGACGCTGCGACAGAATCGAAGAACGATCCACGTCATCACGAGGCCTCCGATTCCCGACGTGACGACATGGAAAGACTACTACGCAAGCGTGCTACCGTTCGAGCGGCGGTCACCAGGATCAACGACGTGACAACTCTTATGCAGACGGAACCAACACCATCTGGTGAGCTGACCGACCATCTTAACCTATTGAAGATAAAGGAAACTATGTTTACAGGCCTTGATAGCCAAGTAGAGGAGCATGTTACCGATGATGACCTTGAGGATGAGCTTCAAAGCGTCGGACAGTACCAAGAATCTATCGTCCTCGCGAAATCCCGCGCTGAACGCATTTTATCCGCTCTGCAAACAACGACTACGCACGCATCTCACGATGGCTTTCATCAAGCGCGCGTACACGTTAAGCTACCTAAGTTCGATGTGCCGAAGTTTCACGGTGACCCCATTAAATGGCCAGAATTTTGGGATCAATTTGAGTCTACCGTTCACCAGAACCGATATCTCTCAAGCGTAGACAAATTGAAATATCTTCGGAGCTACCTGATGGGTAAAGCGGAAAGTGTCATCAGCGGTCTGTCGACAACTAACGAGAGCTATAGCACAGCTATAGAACTTCTCAAAGAAAGATTTGGTCAGAAGACGCTGATTGTTAACGACCACATACGTCGTCTTTAGAACCTACGTAAAGTTAGTTCCTGGGAAGATTTCGAAGGGCTTCAAAGGTTACATGAAGAAGTGCAGACTCGCGTGAGATCCCTGCATAACCTTGGCGTCGAAGAAAAAGAATATGGAGAGCTTCTGAAAACAGTTATAATACAAAATCTCCCGCAAGAAATGGTACTCCGTTTTACTCAGCGCATCTTGTCTTCGACAAATACAGGCGTTACTAGTGACAGGCTAGATGAAATGTCTGTTCTTCTAGACTTCTTGAGCCTTGAAGTAAGAAGCCAGGAACAGGCTATAATGATGACTTCTGACAAGAGAGAACAAGCCTCCACCTCAAAACGACAATCTAATGAACATTTCCAAGGTTCTGCATCTATGTTAACCATGAAACTGACTCCAGAGAGTTGTATAATGTGCGGAGACAAAAATCACTCGGTGGATGACTGCACAGCGGAACATTAGACGAGAAAAAAGAGAAACTACGCAAATTAGGACGCTGCTTCCGCTGCGGTAGACAATATCACAAAGCTAAAGACTGCCGAAGCTGGAAGAGACTAAGCTGTGCGAAATGCAAGGGGCGACATATCACCACGATGTGCGACCCAAAATGGAAGCAACACAATACAGAAACACAGACAACTGTTTCCAGCTCGTCAACAGACTCGCTAAAGTACACTGTTTTTCTGCAGACCGCCCAAGTTTGGGCTTTGGGCACTGGAAGCAAATGCTTTGTAAGAGTGTTGATTGATGGTGGCAGTCAACGCAGCTTCATCACGGAAGTATTGTCTAGGAAGCTGAAAGCCACTGTGTTAGCAGAAGAGCAGCTCACCATCTCGGGATTTGGAAACGTTTCAGCACCACGTAAATATTATCGGAGAGTACGAGTCACGCTGCATAGCCAGTACGACTCACTTGAAGTAGAGGCTATAGAAGTTCCCGAAATATGCAATGAATTGTCAGCATTGACAGAGACAAATGTAGTTGAAAAGTTGAAAAGCAAGAACTTACCTTTGGCTGACGTCAACGCAGTTCAGGTCTCGCCTGAGCCTGGAATAAGCGTGCTTATAGGTGCAGGCTATTACTGGCAGCTCGTCAGCGGAAGAATTCATCGACTGGACGACTCCTTGACCGCCATCGAAACTATCATCGGATGGACACTTCATGGAGATACCAGAAGTCCACCTAAGTTCTACAAGCCGGAAACCGTAAGGAACTTCAACATATGCCTAACGGAAGCCAATGTTTCCCAGCAACTGAGGTCTTTCTGGGAAGTAGAACATCTGGGACTGACTAACGAAGAGAGACTTTCGAAAGATGACGAATCCGTCCTGAAGAACTTCGTGGAATCCACTATTAGAATCAATGGTCGCTATCAAGTTGAATTGCCGTGGCGCAGCAATTGTTCCCAGCTTAGAAACAACCGGGATGTCGCGTTAAAGAGGCTGGAGTCCTTGCAGAGAAGGCTACATCGAGAACCAGAGTTTCAGAAGGAATATGACACTGCTATTAGGAGCTACTACAGCAACGACTTCACTGAGAAGGTCACAACGGACAGTACGAGTGAGCATATCACGTACCATATGCCACACCGAGCAATAGTGAGACGCGACAGAGCTAAAACGAAAGTACGGGTGGTATTCGACGCCTATTCTCGTGCTGCGGACTCACCTTCACTCAACGGCCTCTTGTGGACAGGGCTGAATTTGAACCCCAACATCCTCGACTTACTGCTGAAGTTTTGCACCTTCAAGATTGGAATTTCCGCCGACATCGAAAAGGCGTTTCTTCAAGTGTCGCTGGCTGAACACGACCGAGACGCGTTTCGTTACTTCCGGTTTGAAGAAGGGTCTTCCAATATTGAAGAACTGCGCATGACAAGGGTTCCTTTTGGCGCCTGCAGCAGTCCCTTTCTCCTTGCTGCAACTCTGCGACATCACTTCCAACTGGTAGAAGACAAATACCCTTCTACTGCCAAACTATTGAAAGATCATTTCTACGTTGATGACTTGGTCATCGGGGCACAGAACAAAGAAGAAGCGCAGCAAGTCGTCAGCGATTGCTTCAGTATCTTGAAAGAGGCAGGAATGCATCTAACAAAGTGGACGACAAATGATGGACACTTACGAAACTTTTACAATAGTAGAGACGTAAAGGTAAAGTTCGATGTAGAAAACGAAAAGAAGATTCTTGGTCTCGTTTGGGATACCGACAAAGACATCTTAAAGCCATCACTAACGAAGATGCTTGAATCATTGAGCGAACAAAAGGTTACGAAGAGACAGATCTTAAGCTTCGGCTCACTCATGTACGATCCTTTTGGATTCTTAGCGCCTTTCGTGCTGGTAGTCCAGTTATTTATACAAAGGCTGTGGTTAGAGAAATACACCTGGGATGCGCCACTTCCTGAGTGCCTTCTTATAGAGTGGAAAGCGTGGACTAAAGGCCTCAGAACTGTTAATCAGCAGGAAGTTAAGAGACATTTTGGTCAATTCCTCCTGGACAAGAATGTGCAGGTTACCATCCACGCCTTTAGTGACGTTAGCCCAGTTGCGTACGGGGCCGTGTTTTACCTTCAGATACGAGACAGCAAGGGAGACACAACAATTCAGCTTCTGCTAGCCAAGTCGAGAGTCGCACCTCTACAAAAGATAACTGTGCCACGATTAGAGCTGATGGGAGACCTCGTTGCAGCTCGACTAACTGCAACAGTGAAACGTGCCCTAAACCTAGAGGGCGTTGAAACAGTTATGTGGACAGATTCTATGATCGTGATTCATTGGCTACGCCGTTCAACGAAACGCTGGGAACAGTTCGTAGCAAATCGAGTTGCACAGATACTCTCCCTAACCGATTTTAACATGTGGAGACATTGTCCGGGTGATCAAAATCCAGCCGATTTACTGTCTAGAGGAACCACTGCGGAGCAACTCTTGCAAAGTTCGATTTGGTGGAAAGGACCAAACTTTCTCTACACTGAGTCGACTTTCGACGAGCCTTGCTACACCGAGGATATAGTCGAAATAGAAGAAACTACCTGTACAGCCGCAGCAATTCAGGATACAGTCGGCCTAGAAGAGGAAACTACGTGTTTGAAAGCAGCAGCTCGACCAGTGCTTACGATTGTAAACATCAACGACTACAGCTCTTATAACCGACTGATGCGTATAACTGCATGGATACAACGATTTACTAAAAATTGCAGGTACGCAGACGCCAGAAAGAAGGGACCTTTAGACGCAACTGAAGTACAAGAGGCTGAAATTTATTGGATATGTCGAACGCAAGATAAAGTATTTGGACCGGATGTCAGCAGAATGGGCATTATACTCCAGCGGTTCAGACCATATCACGACGAATTAGGGCTTCTTCGCTTGGGAGGTCGCCTTCAGTTCAGCAACCTTCGGGAAAGTTCCAAGCACCCCATTCTGCTTCCTGCTTCAGACACATTCACAAAATTGTTGGTCAAGAAGGAACACCAACGACTTTTACACGCTGGCCTCAGTTTTCTTTTAACTGAACTGAGAGAAAACTTCTGGATACTGAGGGCCAGACAGGTTGTAAATTCACGAATGCACAGTCTGCCGGCGATATTCCTGCAAGCAATACTCGGAGCCCTTCGCGCCTCTGACAGCCGAACGTGTTCAGCCCTCTCCACCTTTCGAATTCAGTGGTATCGATTTTGCCGGACCGCATCTACACAAAGATAACGGACGACCAACGAAGAAGTGCTATATACTCATCTTCACGTGTGCAGTCGTCAGAGCGGTTCATCTGGAGCTTGTCACCAATCTTACTTACGACAAATTCCTGCTGGCATTTAAACGATTTGTGGCACGACGAGGAATTTGTAAGATTGTATATTCCGACAACGCCAAGACATTTAGAAAGGCCTCAAGGGAGATCCAGCGACTTTATGAATTATTCAAATCACAGGAAGTACAATCGTATTTCGGAAGTCACAGGATTGTTTGTAAATTTATTACCGAACAAGCTCCCTGGTGGGGAGGATTCTGGGAACGACTCATTAGATCTGTGAAGTCTACATCGAAGAAAACACTGGGAAATAATTTCTTTAACTATGAAGAACTTTCGACCACGCTCTATCAAGTTGAAGCGATGATAAATTCACGACCGATAACATTTGTGTATGCAGAAGCCTCTGAACCAACGCCGCTTACGCCAAGTCATTTCCTCATAGGCCAAATATTGACTATGCTTCCTCCAGACTTGTCGAGCACAGCATCAAAAGAGACACCGTCGTCACGCGAATTACTTCAACGAAGATGGAAACACAGAGAACATGTGTTAAACAATCTCAGGAACCAGTGGCGACGAGAGTACCTCCAAGAACTTCATTCAGCTCACATTAATGAAACTAGACACTCAGAATCAGTGAAGCATGGAGACATAGTACTGATAAAAGAATTAAACTCGCCAAGACAATTGTGGAAGATGGGACAACTGACAGAATTATTTCCGGGCAGCGACGGCAAAGTTCGCTCATGCAAAGTGCGCACGTCTAGTGGCAACACGTTGCGGAGACCGATACAGATGCTGTATCACCTAGAATCTGCTGGACAAGCTCCGTCTAGAAAACAAGCAAGCACACGCAAATTGTTCGGCCGGGAGCTGTTGAATATTATGCTCCGAAAAAGAAGAGAAGACGACGAAGCCAGAAGCGAGCGTGGACACGAGCGCGCGCTCACATTTTTTTAGGTTTTTTTTTCGCTAGCGTCGAATAAACAAGACGTTCTCTACTTCGGCTCCGCTTCCTGGTTTTTCAACAGTCCGGAACTTTGTCAAAAGCAGAGCGGTACTATGCGCAGATAGACATGGAGGCTCTGGCTTTGCTATTAGGTGTTCGTAAATTCCACCAGTATATTTTTGGTTGGAAGTTTCAACTCTTGACAAACCATAAGCCGTTACTGGGCCTCTTGCACCAGGCCAGGCCGGTTCCTGCCATATTGTCGCCTCGGATGTTGCACTGTAGTTTGGAATTTTCTGCATGCAACTACGAACTGTTGTACGTACCAGGCACCAAGCTATCACATGCTGACGTTTTCAGTCGTCTTCCCCTTGCTGTCAAAGATGAGTACAAGCCGCCGTTGGGAGACATCGTGCTGCTTGAGGCAGGGCCGGAGGTTCCTCTAGATTCGACCAAGATCGCAGCATTAACGTGGTCTGACCCAGTTCTGTCACGTGTGCACCGCTGGATTTTGCAAGTTTGGCCTTCTGGGGAGCTTCCAGAGGAATACCGCCCCTTTGTGGCCAGGAAAAACGAACTGTCCTTCTACAGAAATCGTGTGCTGTCGGGATTTCGCGTTGTGATTCCAGGTTCCGCGCAGGCCCATGTCCTGGACATCTTACACACCATGCACCCGGGGTAGTACGGATGAAAGGTCTTGCACGCAGCACAGTGTAGTGACTGGGCAATGTGGGCATTGACAGTCACATCGAACGCATGGTAGCTGACTGCCAAGTAAGCCAAGAAACTCGGCAAGCCCCAAGTAAGGCACCGGTGCGCCCATAGGAGTTTACCAAGAACCCTTGGTCGCGTTTCCACATCGACTTTGTGGTTCCCTTCAAGAGGAAAGTTTTTCTGCTGGTCATGAATTCGCATTCCAAATGGCTGGAACTTTCCTCGATGGAATCAATGACCACTGAAAGAACTCAAGTGCGGGAATCTGGGACATCAACTACTGCGGCGAAGCCGACACGGGGCTATGCGGTCGGCGTAACTCTATGGGAAGCATTTTTTAATCGATTTCTGAGCAATGCCTCACTTTTCGCGAATTGCACTTTAGGCACTTAATCCCGACAACGGTCTCACGCTATATGTGGCGTGTCGTTTAATTTCAATGGCTGGATTTTTTTCCTGGGACGCTTTTGTAGACCCGTTTAAAATGCGTGGGATGATTTTTTTACATGCTGATTGCAGCGCAGCGTGAACTCATACGCTAATTGCACTCTGGTGGCGTATACTCTAGGTCTCCCTCTATATGATGGTTTAGTTTGGTTTTATTCTCCTGGCTGAATTTTTTTTCCTGGGGCACTTTTGTTGAGCTACTATGAGGCGAAGCAGCGCTACAGGGGCAAAAGATTCGTCCGTCGTTTTATTAAAGGGAAAGAACTCGTCGATCACGCTAAAAATCATAGACTGGAATGTGCAGCTATGATGCACATTCGTGCACAGACGTACAAGCAAAGATGACACTGGCCAGTTCTGCAACAAGTAGCGGACCGATTGGCCTTATGGAATGACATCCAAGCATAAAGACCGGCTATGCGCGCTATTATTGTCAATTTTCAGCATGTTGAAATGTTTTATTTGGTATTTAGCAATACAAAGATAACGTTCTAGCTTAACTTACGAATACCCATCAGTAATTGCACTGAATTATTGACCAATTAAATTAAGTAATTGCACAATAAGCTAATTAATAGAACTATAGTAACTAGTGAGCATTAGTTACTGTCACACTATGTTTAGTTCCCTCGGTTTTACACACCTGCAATGCAATGGATATCGAATGAAATATCATAAAACAAGTAATTCACCAATGAGGCCTGTTGGGAACATGGATGATGAAGTCAGTAGCGATAATGAACCAGTTATTTTACTGATACAGCAGTTGGTTTGATTCGTGCACATCGTCATTGGGGCCATTTGCACTTTAAAATATTGTTCATGTTGCTTAACATTAATAACTGATAACGCCAAGTCCACCTTTCGTGATGTTTTGCGTCATGGATATCAAATGAAATTCATTCAAACAGTGACTCAATTATGATAACCAGGAGTGGCAGGACTCAGTTACTAGTGGTCATGGATCACTTTACTTAATGTGAAAGGAGTAGCCTTTGTTCATATACGCCGTCATTGATATCAATCGAAAAGTCATTAAATGAGTATTTATTTGGTTACTACTGCCGACCGATTACGCGCAGTTATTAGTGATCACTAGTCATACGCTCAGTTTAATGTTCTCGCATTTTATACAGTATAAATTAATGGATATCAAATGAAAAGTCATATGCACACTGATTCAATTATAAAAACTACGAGATGGTAGAACCGAGTCACTTGCGATCAGAAATCACTTTGTTTAGTGTGGCAGTGGTAGCCTTGATTCGGGCACGTTGTCATTGGCATCAATAAAAAAAGTTAATACATTAGTATCATTGGTTACCATTATTAACTGATGATGCCGAGTCATTAGTGGTCACTAGTTATGCGTTACGTTCAATATGCTCGTATTTTAAGCAACATAGCTGATTGTAAGAGTTTAGCAATGGTCAGCCATTTTGTTTCAGGTGTTACCGTGAAGGCACTCCTAGTTCTAATAACAACGCCACCTAGATGTTGATAATCGTAGTGGTTAAGGGGAAAGAAAAAGTTGTCGCAGTTTCACCTGAAAGGCGAAGCATCAATTGCGATAGCAAACTTGTAGAGAGCTGTACGGAGTAATGATATTAGCTTTATCAGCTGTATAAACTTGGACATGCAGCAGCATCGGCAACACGCAGAACTGTTGTCGACGCCATCGGCGTTTTGCCCGCGTTCGCTCATAATGCGTGCGGCGTTGGTGACTGTTGCCGGAGCCTCTGATATAAATAGGCACTGCGTGCCGCAGCTAAACGTCGCCTCCCTTCCCTCCCCCTCCCCCACGGCCTCTCGCTCGTCGGAAGAAGGCGCGTTTGCTCTACATACATGGTGATTGGGAAGGAGAACAGAGACGCCTACTTCTGCAGCCCTTAAGCGGGCACGGCTCAGAACGCGCGTTTGTTCTCCGCCGTGCGTTCACTCCCCGTGAAAGACGCGCCCCTCGCGCCCTTTCACTCGCACATACAGCGTTCGGCGCGCGGCGACGATTTCTTCACCAAATGACGTCATATGGAACCTCACGGCGACGGCGACGGCGACGGCGACGCCGACGGCAGAAATCTGCTTTTGAGTGTCCATATAATTGCTATCGCAATAAAAAGGCACTCGCACGCGCAGAAAGTACACGCTGGTTGCTGGCACTCGCGCCATGACGCAGCAGGCGCTTCAAGCAATGACAACTAGTGCAGTCTGTAGCATGCTGCCGGCCGAAGTACGGGTGCAACTCGGATGTGGCAGTTGGGGGGGGGGGGGGGGCTGCCATTGCGACGAGAGCGTTCAAGCAGAACTTTTTGTTGGGCTAGTTGGTGCATGTTACTGAATTATTAAAGCGCCACACAGACGACACAAGAAGAGACACGGGCGTGTCTCTTCTTAAGCGCTCGTCCGTGTCCTTGTGTCGTCTGTTTGGCGCTTTAATAATTCAGTAACGAGAGCGTAATTGGACGTGACGGACGTTGCCGCCGAATATTAAAAGGATGGTTGATTTTAAAGCGATAGCTGTGCACTATGACATAGCCAAACCCGGCGGATTTTAACGTTGGATGATGAATGTTATTACACGTAAGGTTTACTCCGAAGATTGATATGGCGGGTTGAGGCGTGGTGGGGTTTAAAACGATAGCCCTGTGGCAGCCCATACGCGAAAAAAATTGACTGTCACTTAAATATTCTTACGTGATTTGAATGCGAAAGCATTATGACTTCTCTTAGTTATGACCAATAAAACTTCTTAAGTATTACAACCTGTTTGCGATCCTTTCTTCGCCTTGTTTTCTCTGCATTCATTAATCACCCGACTGCAACCATTCAGAACTCATCGCCAAGTAGCTACGAGTTAACATTGTGATCCACTTTAATCCACCTTACTTCACTTTAATACATTCTACTTCTACTTTCTGGGGTTTTACTTACCAAAACCAGTTCTGATTAGGAGGCACGCTGTAGTGGAGGGCTCCGGATTAATTTTGACCACCTTGGGTTATTTAACGTGCACTACAACGCAAGCACACCGGTGTTTTTGCATTTCGCCTCCATCGAAATGCGGCCGCAGCGGCTAGGATTCGATCCCGCGATCTCGTGCTCAACAGCATAACGCTTTAGCTGACTGAGCCACCACGGCGGGTTTAATTCATTCTAATCTATTTTACTTCATCTCAATTCACTTTTCTCCACCTTAAGTCACCTTACTCTAACATGTTCTAACTTTAGTTCACTTCACTGTAATTCAGTGTAATTCACCTTAATTCACATTACCTACCCATACTTACTTCGAATTAACGTTGTCATACCATTTCATGTTTTCTGTATTGCTACTGATTTCATTCAAGATGCTGATGACGTCACATTAATTTTTGGTACAACTCATTGCGGACGACGCCGGCTTTTCTGCCTCATAGCACATGTAATGCTTTCGCATTATTAACTACTTTAGACGACAATGGTCCATCTACACGGCAAAGAGTAAACAGCTTTCCCGCTTTCATTGCGATTTCCGCAGCCCCGGTGCGCGGCACCCCGTCATGCTCAGAGATGCTGCAGATAGTTCTTGCGCGGCGACGAGGGTGAGCGTGTATACTGCTCTAGTGCGCGCGACAGAGTGAGACCGCTGCTCCGGCCTAATGGCCTGTACACGGTCGAGCCGTCCATGGCCGCAAGCCGCACCGTCCTCGCGCGGTCCGCTTAAAATGGCCGCTCTGACGTCACGAGAGGCGGTCGTGAACTTTTTCCAGCATGCAGCATGTATGCGGCGACCGCACAAACATGGCGCTCGTTCGAAGCGAAGCGCGAGGCCTAGGCGCCTACGCTGCTGTGGCAATTTGTTTTTTGTTTTTTTTTTTTGGGGGGGGGGGATCATTGCAAGAGTTATCGAGCACTCGCAAAGATAGTCGTCGAGCGCAGCAATCCGCTGTACCCTGCCTCACCTCTTCAGTGCGTGCGATCGTCAACGGCAACAGACGGAAATGTGTTGTGTTTACGCGAAGTTCGGAAGCAATGAAACCGGCGATTAGTGTGTGTTGGGCCGTATTTCGCGTGTGCAGTACCCGCAGTACCAACGCGAAGGCCATCACATACACGCGCATACTAAGCATGGCACATGCATTCAGTACGCGCCAGGATGAAAACGAGTGCGATCGCCCACCTCAGCTTATGGTGTGCCTAGGTGTGTGCGCGCGCTTCATCGCTGCGAAGAGCGTACGTGCATGTGCATTGTGCAGTGCTGTGTTTTGTTTTTAAGAAGTGACGATACGACCTGAAGCGATGAGCTTTACTGTCGCGTCATCGCAGCCATTCGTAATGTGCTGTTTGTGCCTGGCTTCATGTGAGCTGTTTTGGGGGCTGCGATGCGCCTTGGTGATCGTGAACACGCACAGAACGTTTGAGTGCTAGAGTTCTCACTTTACGAAGTGAAGGGTACTGTTACGCATACGTGCAATGTGTCGCAGTGGTGCTAGGCGTATAAGTGTTCGTTTTGTGCGATGTGCATATGCTCTGAAGTGTACCGTGCATACAGAACGGTTTGTACAGAACATTAGACCCAAAATTCAAGGATGTCAAAATTCAAGGAGGCGGGAACAAACCGTACTTGTACACATACATTGAAAAATAATGAAACCTTTTTCTCCTTAGCCGAACTTTCTTGTAGCTAAGCAGCGGCTGAGTTGGACACACACTACAAGCTATTTAGGGTGCTTTTTATGCATGTGCTCTGAAGTAAACACTGCAGAAGCACTGCTGGTCGTTCGTGCTCTTTGCATCTCAGTATAGGTATTGTATCAAACCAGCTTTCCTTGCTTTGTACACGTGTTATTTGTTTGCAGTGTTGTCTCTGCACATTTTACTCTTTACGAAGAGGGGAGGCTAGGGAACAACTTAAAAGTTATATCACTGCTCCATGTATTGCAATTATTAATTTTGTGCTAGGTGTCATGTGCTGTAATGTAAACAATGCAAATGTGCCGGATGCTATTTTTTGCGGATGTGAAGACACAGCAACGCACCTGCTCTGCCACTGCCCAATCTTTCATGCGGAACAATGTGCTTTGCGAGTTATACTGCATCTCAGTAGGTCCTTGCACCACTGAGGCAGCTACAGGGCTTCTTAGCCAATAAGAAAGCTGAATGCCCCTCAAGATGTGTTCATCCGCGCTGCGTCAGCTGCTCAGCGTCTGCTTGCCATCCTTTCGATACATCCACCACTGTTGGTGCAGTGATGCAACAAACGTTCCTATGTTGTAACTATATAAGCTGCGTTTCCATGAATGCTACTGTGAGGCTTCGCTTCATCGACACGCTATCTGAGCAGTTCAATGCAGCCTCCTTAGCCAGTTTTAGTAAAAGCGAACCCCCTGATGAATGTTCACATGCACCATGCCATCTGCTCAGCGCATATTTGGCGTTTGCTCACCACTGTCATTACGTACCAAACTAGAGCAGAGTAGGAAATTAATGATGCAGTGAACAATGAAACCTTCGTACCGTTCTGCATCGTCAATGCATCACCATCGCTACTGCTGTGGTGCCATCTGCTAAATCGAAATCGAACCACTTTTACTACCTGTGTAGTCCTAGCAGTGTCCAAACAAACAGCTGATCTCAATAAGAACAAGAAAAAATACATAATGCTTTGTCCTCAGTGTGAGATGAGACTAGGAAGTGATGGATTTTACCATTTATTTCTTGCTGTCAGGGTGTACAGATAGTAAAAGTGCAAATTGGGATTGGATTGAAGTGGGTGGTCTGGGCTGCATGGGTGGTGCCATGTTGCTGCGTAATCACGGTTAGGATGGCTACTAATGTTACCAGTGCTAACCGCCACAGTAATTCATAGTACAAAATGGGCATGCGAGAAGGGCCTAACATCTGTGAATCTTTTGTCAACGTCACCATGTAGCCTCGCCAAAGGACAACAGAAAGCTAGGCAACATGACAGACGTAGGGCGTGGAACTGACGAGGGAACAATATTTAGCTTCATGCTCCTTCGCAACGATCCATCTCCTTACATTAATTATCTGCCATCATGTCAACAAACTCATTGAAGCTCCACTTCTCAATATAACATGAATGTATTATGCCATTGTCATGATCTAAATAAAAAAATGAAGAAAGGTGCATCAGGTGTTTTTCAAAAAAAATACAGTAGGAGGTGAACCCTGGTTTCTTATATGAGAGTAGGCAAGAGAGAAAGGCCCTTTGCGTTGCTGGTCGGGCAAAGAAAGAATGCCTCTGTACACGAAGAGCAGGTCACCTTCTTGTACTACAGATTCTTTGCTTCTATTTCGGCTGCTACTATACCGTTTTAAAGAATTCTTGTGGTAGAATACTCCTTGGAAGACACTTTACAACTTTTATAGTATAACTAAAATTTTCCAGAGGGCCCGGGCGAACGGTCCTCTTAAATTGCTGAGGGGCCCATCAAGGGGTTGTACAAATTAGATGAGTCGTTTCTACGTAAACCTCACATTGACAAGCTTTGCAAAAATATCAGCAAGGCTTGTTATATTCTGCTCAAGTGCCGAAATTGTTTTGATACAGAAACCCTTCGAGAAATTTATTTCAGCTTGTTCCATAGCCATCTGTGGTACTGTGTTACATCTCGGGGCCATTCATACATTGAGCCAATTATAAAACTTCAAAAGAGGGCTGTCCGCTTTATGACTTCCTCACATTACAATGCTAACACAACACCGCTCTTTCAACGCATACACATTTTACCATTTACTTCATTACTAAATTTTTTAACTCTTGTGATGGTTAATAATAGCATCGTTACTGACTACCCACTCTCTGCTACCAACTTTACCGAATCAGGACGGTGTACACGCAGTGCACTAAAACAAAATATTCTGGTTCCAAAGGCCTGTAATGTGTGTGGTAAACGGAGAACTTGAAGTGTTGGAGTAGTCGAGAGGAACGTTCAGCCCACAGAAGTTAGAAATGCAACTAATTTTCAGAGATAATTAAAACTGCATTTTTGTGATCGTCTTTCGTATGTTCATTAATACACTCACAGCTTCTTTTTTATTTTTTCTGGTGCATTTTCTTTACTTGTAGATGTTCAATGATACCGTTTGCATTTCGAAGATTCTTTGTATTGTATTCTCTAATTCTTATATTGTAAAGTGCATATTATTGATGAGTTTGAGTACATGTGTCTGTGCTAAATTAATTGCTTTGCTTCCTCTACATAGTTTTCTTATGGATCGCAACTAGCCTCGAGCTAGGGATCCCAATGTATTTGTTCACATTATGTTTTATTCTGTACTTTACGTAAGAAATAAAGTTTAATTCAAGGAACCATTTTTCTCATAGGGCCCCCTGGCATGGAGCTGCAGCCCCCTTAGCCGATAGGTTAATCTGGCCCCAGTAGTAACTAGTATCACAAATGCAAGTTATGGCTCGCCATCCCTTTTATCAGGTTAACATTGATTTGCACAGCAGAAATCCTAAAATTCATTGCATACAGAAAACAGCCTTAGATCAAAGGACGCAAGTAACTTGTGCCCTCAAGAACCTAAGCCTTGGTTGGGGTTTTCGGAATGAAAGCAGTTTAGGTACCTCAGTCTGAAAATCTATTTTGCTTGAATGCAGCATTTATCATGGACGCGAAGTGGGTGTTGTGACAGAAAGCCAGTGTGCACATACAAGAAATAGTACTGCAATGCCGCTCAAAAGTTTTCTAGGTGTATTGTGCAAAACCACAATTAATGTACGGGAATGACATGACAGTGGTCATAACTTAAAGCAACGGTTCAGTACAGATGGGGTACACATGTATGGTCACATAAACATAATGGTGCAAGCTTGACATATAAGTGATACTCCTTTTTAAGATACAAGTGGCATGGTGACATACTGGGAATCAATGCTTGTTATTTCTTTATTCCCAAAATTATCAGTTGTACAATACTTGTGCCCCGATACAATGACATATCTCTGAATCACAGATGTCACATCCTATCTTCCCTGTGAAATACTTTGCCACATGAAATGGAAATCTCATACACATAATCAGTTATGGATTTTCCATTAGTTTTATGCTGTTTCTTGCAGTCTTGTCTTTCATGAGTACTTGCCTAATGTGGGAAAGGGTACCTTGACATTCTAAATGTTATCTATATATGACCACACAACTCTTATTTTTTCCTGATCAGAGGAGGCTCTCGTGTCATTATATTAATTTATCTTCTTTAACAATGAATACGTGGCAGGTACTTGCATGTGAACAAGTGTATGTAGCCTCCCAAAGGCAAGCACGTTGACGAAAGTATCTTTCAGTCATATTGGCAACAAAACTTCCCCATAAGCGTTTTTTCGCACGAAAGGTGACCACACATCTCTTGATCTAGCAGACTGATATTTTATGCTACAAGTCTGTGCTGTTTTCCTTGCAACGAGCAGTTTTACATATGTCTACGACACATAGGTCCTTCATCAGCTTTCCTTTTTTTTCTGCAACTTTGATGTTTTCTAGGGAACAATATATTGCACGTTTTTGAAAGCTAGCCATTCAGCAGCCATTCTATCTTGGAAAGCTTCTTTGCAGCCAGGCTCTAAAGTTGTTGATAGACTATTTATGTCGATTTTTTTTCACGTAACAATTAATAGTCCTGCATTTAAAACTTATCCTTTGTCCCCAATATTTAGCTCTCTTCTTGCACGAGTTAAGGTGTGGTACCTAATTTAATTATATGAAAATAAATATTGCTACTACAGGTACATGTGTCGTCGTATGACTATTGAATATTTGATACATAATGTTTTATTCAATTCGTATTTGAAAACATTTACATTCGCCCACCTTTACTCCTTGTACAATGTACAAAGAGGCACCCAAGCCATAGTGGTGCTTAATGAAGTCTCATTTTCGAGATACTATTTCCCAAAGTGTGGGACGAAATACATTGGCGTTCCAGTTACTCTCGTGCTTCAATGTATACAACAGCATCTTGGTAAAAAAAAAAGCGGAACAACAATGCATTTTTACGCTGAGTTTGATGGCGCCATATCTTCAAACTGGCGTCATTCTGGAAATTCGTCCTAAGTGGATACGCCTGAGAAACTCACCGGCTCCAATTCGTAAACTGCAATATGTGTGATAAAGTAATTAACTAAGAAGTTTATTAGTCAATTTTTGTTAATTAGCTCAATATTGGTTTCGATTTCTTGTGTTACTAATGTCCGCCTCATCAAATAACCCAGCTCAATGATAAGAATTATGCTACCTACCACAGACGATTTCTAAAAAATCTCTAAAACTTAAAAATGAACACCCTGTGTAATGTTGCGGCGCTTCAACGTAGGTGCTACGCTGTTGCTGCGACAAATCCTCTAGTTCATTGGCTAAAAACGAGTGTGTTCACGTGCACGGTCTTGCAAGCTTCCGCTAGCACATCTACAAAAAAATGCGCCATCGCGCGGCACACAACCGAGTACATAGCGATGTATGTTGTTACAACATTATGCGGTAGCAATGAATTAAAAAAAAAAGAAAACGAAAAAATGCGCAGGTAAGATCACTGCACAGTGTTCGAAAGGTGAGTCACCGCAGCCAACGCAACACATGCAGTCGCAGAACAGAATGTGACAGTGCAAGAGTCGTGTTTTCGCCGTGACACGGAAGCTTGAACCCACGTCGACAAAAATATGCCAGTGTCGTCTGCTGTTGACGATAGTTGCCGACTTGGAACATCTATGCCCCGCCTCTCAGTTGCCAGCTCTCAACAGACGTCGCGTCCCCAAATCGCAGTGTGGATGCCTGCACATGCGAACCGCTCCAGCTAACTAATCAGAAAATTAACTAATAAGAAAACAAACGTAATAGCAAAATCCTGGCTAGGGCCAAACTTTTGCTGGTCGCCAGCACACAAACGCTGCGACCGCGCTGTTGCATGTTGCCAGTCGCTGGTTATCTGTTTTGCCAGTCAGAGGGCGCATGCGTACGGCACCGCTCGAGTGGTCCCAGCGTGAATCGAATTTTGTGCCCGGTTGCTCCAACCGCCCGCCGCCACTGAACCGACCCCGTGCGGTGCGGCTTGCGGCGCTGGGTGGCTCGACCGTGTACAGGCCATAAGCGGCCAGGAGTGCTTACTGACGCCGAGGTGGGAACGTGTCTTTGCCGATGGCACAAGAGCTAAATCAAGTGGTATACCGGCGTAGTTTCCGCCAGGTTGGCTTCTCTGTACCGAGTATAGAACAACTTATATCACCTGCCCCGTCCTGTAGACGCTCGACCAACGGCCGTGCGGGTGGCGCGAGGAAAAGAGAGGCCCTGCGTATACAGGGGCACTATCCCTCACCAGTACACGGGAGCCCAAGCCTAGAGTCCACTAAAGTTTGCTTAAGAGATTTGATAGTGGAGATGTGGTTTATGGTAAATGAAAAAATAATAATAATCACGATAAGTAAGCCAGAGAATGTTGATTCCACTGTCAATCTGTATCAAATCGACAGATTTAACACATGAAAACGTTTCTATAATCGCAATGGAACATTCGCATCACTTATTCTAAAACACTGCCTTGGATCTCATGTAAAGCTTCCATTGTTGTTGTAGTTCCTCTATAATAATTAATTAATAATAATGTAATAGTAGTATTAGTAGTGGTAGTAGCAGCAGTACAAGTAGTAGTAGTAGTAGTAGTAGTAGTAGTAGTAGTAGTAGTAATTATTACGATTGTCATCTTCGTTTTTACACGCTCGTGGAAATGGTCAGTGGTTGTTGCTCAGCGAAAATGACAGACAAGAGTTGACATTAAGACTTAGAGATTGACTCCAACCAAATAAGGAAATTTACTAGCCCGACGTTTCCGAACCAATTCGGCTCCTTCTTCAGGGGGTATTCTTCGGAGGTGGCGGTATGCCGCTTTTAAAAGGTCCGTCGTAACAAAGGAGAGGAAGGGGGAGAGAGCGTAAGGTGCGGAGACACTTGGCAGGGCACCTGTTCTAGACAGACAAAATAGGTGGTGAGGGTGGGGTGAGGGGGGTGGGGGGGCTTCGGCGTCCCTGGTCGGCTGGGTTGACCGATGCTGGGCGCCCTTTAGTCGCGGGAATGCGTTGACGAGGGACGGGGGGGGGGGACGAGTTGTTTCGGTGTAGCTGACCTAGAGCGGGGGGCCCTTTCTTCCCTTCGTCGCGTCTGCAAGGCCATGAACATACAAAGAAGGAAGAATGCCCTTCACGCGATTTATATTACCCGCCGTGTTCTGAATGTGCCAAGACTCGAGTAGTAGCCTTTTTCGCCAGTTTGTCTCTGTTTGAAGGATTTGGGTTTCTTGGAAAGAAATCTTGTGGTCGGCGTCTTCGGAATGTTCGGCGACGGCGCTGCGTATTCGGTTGAATGTTCTGACGTCGTTTTCATGTTGTCTGATTCTTTCTTTTAGATTTTGGTTTCCCCGATGTACGACGCCGGACAGTCGGCACAGCTGGTTTTATAGACGACGCCTTGAGCTTTTTCTTTTGGTGGACGGTCTTTTGGTTTAGGAATGAGGATATTCAAAGTGTTCATCGCTTTATGCGCGACTTTGAGGCCTTCTTTTTTCAATATTTGGCTGAGAGCTTCGCTGGTACCTTTGACGTATGGGATGGACACGCGTTTCTGTGGTCGAGGGGGAGTCAACGGTTGGAGGTCTCGTAGTTTGTTTTTTCTTTTTTGTTGTCGGGTTGTTTTTCGAATGAATTCCGTTGTATAGCCGTTCCTTTTGAGTTCGTTGAGAACCGTTCTCCTTTCTTTCTTTTGATCTGATTCCAATGTGCAATGAGTTTCGACTCTTTTCAATAAAGAATTTACGACCGATGCCTTGTGGTTTGCCGGATGGTTGGATGAGAAGTGTAGGTAGCGGCCTGTGTGGGTTGGTTTTCGGTAGACTGAGAATTTTAGATTGCCGTTGGTTCGTGTAACTTGTACATCTAGGAATGGTAACGATCCGTTTTGTTCGCGCTCCGACGTGAACTCTATATCCGAGTCTATGGAATTTAAATGGCTCTGCAGGTTTTCGACTTGCGACTCCTTCACGATACAGAAGCAATCATCCATGTACCTGAGGAAAACTTTTGGCTTCGGGGAAAAAGTACTCAGAGCTCTGTCTTTGATATTTTCCATAGTTAGGTTAGCCATGGTGACGGAAATTGAGGCCCCCATGGGAGTTCCTTTCACCTGCTTGTAGTAGCTGCCCCAGGAAGGTGAAGTAGGTATTTGATAGGCATAGCTCGAGAAGGCGGCAGATCTCGTCTACACTCAAGGGGGTTCTCTCGTCGAGTGTGTCGTCGCGTTCAAGGGCATCCCTTGTTGCGGATATAGCTAACTGAATGGGTACTCTGGTGAACAAAGAGATCACATCAAAAGAGACCAGGCATTCATCATCTTCGAGGCGTACATTTGATATGAGCTTGATGAAGTTTTCGGGGTTGCGCACGTGGGATGCTGTCCTTCCGGTGAGTGGTGATATAATCTGGTGCAAGTATGTGGATAGTGATCGAAGTGGGGAGCATGAAAAGTCTACGATTGGCCGCAAGGGGATTCCGGGTTTATGGAGTTTTGGCAAGCCGTAAAAGGCTGGTGCGGTCCCGTTCCTGCACATTAATTTTAAATAAAGATTTCGAGAATTTGGGTGGTTTCAGAAAATTTCGACCAGCGTCTTATTCAGTACTGATTGGGTCCTTGTGGTGGGGTCCTTCTTTAATTTATCGTAGTCTTGGCTGTTAAGGAGGGTGGACGCCTTTTCCTCGTAGTCCTGCATGTTTAACCCGACGGTTGAGTTGCCCTTGTCCGCTGGTAGAATTACAATGTCCCCATCTTGCCTCAGTAATCACAGCGCTCTTATTTCGTCAGACGACAAGTTGCTTTCTCTTCGGCGGATGTTATTGCACCTTATTATGCCTATTGCTTTTATTCTGAGCGGTTCCCGCACTTTAGGGTCCAGCTGCTGGATGCCGCTCTCGAGGGCGGTGGCAATCTTGGGCAGGGGGAGGCTATCTGTGGTGACGTTGAATTTATGAACTTTTGCCAGGACTGAAGTCTCTTCTGTTGTGAGTTTTCTCGATGATAAATTCGTTACTGTGTGCCTGTCCAACACTCCTGGTTTTTCGGTTTGCTTGATTAAAGAAGAGAGTTTTTTCTTCTGCGTTTCGCGGTGTTTCTTTTCCTCTGAGGACGCAATGGTCTTCGCAAACGAATCAATTGATGAAAAAGGATGGGGTACCTTGTGTTCGAGCTGATTTCTGGCGAAGAACGCGTCGACTTCTTTCTTCGTAATCACTGTGTGGCACTCGTGTATCCGCGCTGTCACCAGTCTTTGCTGAGCCTTGATGATGTCCCGGCCTTCCGATGTGTTGATAGGTTGGCGCAGCTGGAGACTTCGTGGAACGATGTTTTGGTCTTTGCATTTCCGGGTCCAAAGACCAAAACATCGTTCCACGAAGTCTCCAGCTGCGCCAACCTATCAACACAGCGGAAGGCCGGGACATCATCAAGGCTCAGCAAAGACTGGTGACAGCGCGGATACACGAGTGCCACACAGTGATTACGAAGAAAGAAGTCGACGCGTTCTTCGCCAGAAATCAGCTCGAACACAAGGTACCCCATCCTTTTTCATCAACTGATTCGTTTGCGAAGACCATTGCGTCCTCAGAGGAAAAGAAACACCGCGAAAAGCAGAAGAAAAATCTCTCTTCTTTAATCAAGCAAACCGAAAAACCAGGAGTGTTGGACAGGCACACAGTAACGAATTTATCATCGAGAAAACTCACAACAGAAGAGACTTCAGTCCTGCCAAAGTTCATAAATTCAACGTCACCACAGATAGCCTCCCCCTGCCCAAGATTGCCACCGCCCTCGAGAGCGGCATCCAGCAGCTGGACCCTAAAGTGCGGGAACCGCTCAGAATAAAAGCAATAGGCATAATAAGGTGCAATAACAACCGCCGAAGAGAAAGCAACTTGTCGTCTGACGAAATAAGAGCGCTGTGATTACTGAGGCAAGATGGGGACATTGTAATTCTACCAGCGGACAAGGGCAACTCAACCGTCGGGTTAAACATGCAGGACTACGAGGAAAAGGCGTCCACCCTCCTTAACAGCCAAGACTACGATAAATTAAAGAAGGACCCCACCACAAGGACCCAATCAGTACTGATTAAGACGCTGGTCGAAATTTTCCGAAACCACCCAAATTCTCGAAATCTTTATCTAAAATTAATGTGCAGGAACGGGTCCGCACCAGCCTTTACGGCTTGCCAAAACTCCATAAGCCCGGAATCCCCTTACGGCCAATCGTAAACTTTTCATGCTCCCCACTTCGATCACTATCCACATACTTGCACCAGATTATATCACCACTCACCGGAAGGACAGCATCCCACGTGCGCAACCCCGAAAACTTCATCAAGCTCATATCAAATGTACGCCTCGAAGATGATGAATGCCTGGTCTCTTTTGATGTGATCTCTTTGTTCACCAGAGCACCCATTCAGTTAGCTATATCCGCAACAAGGAATGCCCTGGAACGCGACGACACACTCGACGAGAGGACCCCCTTGAGTGTAGACGAGATCTGCCGCCTTCTCGAGCTATGCCTATCAAATACCTACTTCACCTTCCGGGGCAGCTACTATAAGCAGGTGAAAGGAACTCCCATGGTGGCCTCAATTTCCGTCACCATGGCTAACCTAACTATGGAAAATATCGAAGACAGAGCTCCGAGTACTTTTTCCCCGAAGCCAAAAGTTTTCCTCGGGTACATGGATGATTGCTTCTGTATCGTGAAGGAGTCGCAAGTCGAAAACCTGCAGAGCCATTTAAATTCCATAGACCCGGATATACAGTTCACGTCGGAGCGCGAACAAAACGGATCGTTACCATTCCTAGATGTACAAGTTACACGAACCAACGGCAATCGAAAATTCTCAGTCTACCGAAAACCAACCCACACAGGCCGCTAGTACACTTCTCATCCAACCATCCGGCAAACCACACGGCATCGGTCGTAAATTCTATATTGAAAAGAGTAGAAACTCATTGCACATTGGAATCAGATCAAAAGAAAGAAAGGAGAACGGTTCTCAACGAACTCAAAAGGAACGGCTATACAACGGAATTCATTCGAAAAACAACCCGACAACAAATCGGAAAAAACAAACTACGAGACCTCCAACCGTTGACTCCCCCTCGACCACAGAAACGAGTGTCCATCCCATACGTCAAAGGTACCAGCGAAGCTCTCAGCCGAATATTGAAAAAAGAAGGCCTCAAAGTCGCGCATAAACCGATGAACACTTTGAATATCCTCATTCCTAAACCAAAAGACCGTCCACCAAAAGAAAAAGCTCAAGGCGTCGTCTATAAAACCAGCTGTGCCGACTGTCCGGCGTCGTACATCGGGGAAACCAAAAATCTAAAAGATAGAATCAGACAACATGAAAACGACGTCAGAACATTCAACCGAATACGCAGCGCCGTCGCCGAACATTCCGAAGACGCCGACCACAAGATTTCTTTCCAAGAAACCCAAATCCTTCAAACAGAGACAAACTGGCGAAAAAGGCTACTACTCGAGTCTTGGCACATTCAGAACACGGCGGGTAATATAAACCGCGTGAAGGGCATTCTTCCTTCTTTGTATGTTCATGGCCTTGCAGACGCGACGAAGGGAAGAAAGGGCCCCCCGCTCTAGGTCAGCTACACCAAAACAACTCGTCCCCCCCCCCCCCCCTGTCCCTCGTCAACGCATTCCCGCGACTAAAGGGCGCCCAGCATCGGTCAACCCAGCCGACCAGCGACGCCGAAGCCCCCCCCCACCCCACCCTCACCACCTATTTTGTCTGTCTAGAACAGGTGCCCTGCCAAGTGTCTCCGCACCTTACGCTCTCCCCCCTCCTCTCCTTTGTTACGACGGACCTTTTAAAAGCGGCACACCGCCACCTCCGAAGAATACCCCCTGAAGAAGGAGCCGAATTGGTTCGGAAACGTCGGGCTAGTAAATTTTCTTATTTGGTTGGAGTCAATCTCTAAGTCTTAATCAATTTTCCCAACCAGACAGGTAATTCTGTCGAAATGTTTAGCTTCAAGAGTTGACATGGATGAAGTATAAGGAACAAAACGGACGCAAGTTTGAATGGGAGACACTGGATCACCTAAATCAATAAATAGCTATGATTACTTCGCTCTTTACTGATCGACTCCTATGGCGCCGCGGCTTCTTTCACAGATGACTGGCAGAAAAGCAATGCAGTTGTGGGAGTGCAACGCTTTAGCGTTACAAATATTTATGCTACCTCATTTATAAGCAGCTCGAACATGATATTAGACGGTGGCAGTACAGGTTGTGGAAGTTATAGATATGACGCTTAACGACCGCTTACTCCTATCGCTAAGAGTATCAAATGAGTTTTATAAACTCGAAAAGTGATTTCGCCGTCACATTTGGCTCGCAGATCAGGGAATTTATTCCTTTGCATCTGGTTTCCGAAAACGCAAGGAGCTCTTCGTCTCTGTCGTAGGACTTGCAAATATTGTCAGAGACAAAACCACAAAAGACTTCGGTCGACGCTATAGATCTTTTATGGAGCTATTCTGGCACCTTCGTCGTTGTCTTCTTTGATGAGCAACCCAACATGCCTAGCACGAAATTGCACCGAGTGGCTTTCCGTCATGTCAAGGTCGTGGCATTACCCCCCTCCCTAGAAGCATCGTCTCGATGCGGAACATGTATGCACTGGGGGGTGCTACAGTGATACTGTTAAGGAATACGTAGATGGTGAGAGAAGTGTAGAGCTTTGCGGTCAGCGGGAGTAGTAAAGCTTCAACCTAGAGACGTGAACGACATCGGACAGGCGTGGGCGTCGGGGACAGGCGAGTGGTGCCTTCTACTTCAGGAATCACTTCGTATGTGCATGATGTTGCCGAGTCGTTCAACGATCCTATAGGGTCTAAAGTAGCGGCGCAAAAGTTTCTCCGACCGACCACGCAGGCGGTCGGTGTCCACACCCATACTTTGTCACCAGTTTGATAACTCACGTCTCGGTGACGACGATTGTATCGGTCGGCGTCGTTGTGTTGTTGGTAACGGATACGCATTCGCGCGAGCTGGTGCGCCTCTTCGGCGCATCATGCGAAATCGGCAGCATCAGTGACAACTTTAGAAGAGTGGGTGGGTAAAAGCATTGCGTCCAACATTGTTACAGCTTCCCGGCCATAAACCAAGCGAAAAGGGGTGAAGCCGGTAGTTTCTTGAACGGCAGTATTATAGGCAAACGTACCATATGGGAGAACGTCGTCCCAGTTTTTGTGGTCGACGTCAACCTACATGGAAATCCTATCAGCGATCGTTTTGTTTAGCCTTTCTGTGAGCCCATTCGTCTGGGGATGGTAAGCAGTGGCTTTGTGGTGAACTGTACCACTGATATGCATGATATCTTCTGTGAGCTGCGCTCAGTCGTGTCAAGGTCGTGGCAATATATTTTAGCAAAGATGAAAAGTGCCACAAATACGTAGATCTACTGCAAAGTGCCGCGCAATGTTTGCGGATGTATGGCGCTGTTTCGTGCCTTCAAAAATGATTTACTATTGCGGATAAGTAGCTAGCAACAAACGAAACGAATGTGTCGGATAATTTTACATAAACAAAACAAAGCACAATGGCGATGAGAACGAAAATAATCTTGGTTGTAAATCTGAAATTTTAGCTGAGCTGCGCTTGGCTGTTTTACATCGTTACTGTTTCTGGCGTTAACATACGTGTCTCTTCTATTCCTGGAAGCAAGGCTAAGTACACAGCGATGAAAAGTGCGTGGTAGCTGATTGAATAACCATTTATTTGGATTTCACATAGCCTAGACTCTGAGGCCATAAGCTAAGGTGAAATTAGCCATACCACTGCAACAGTTCATACTGTAATTACCAGTGCATACTGCTTGTATTGTAATGGTTAAGTATACATTTTGCTGGAAAAAAAATGAAAACTCGTAAAGCGCCGGTGCGACATGGTCAGCAACATTAGCCGCAGCAGTATTAGGTACCTAATCATGCTGTGGATTTCCCAGGCTGTGAGATGGCTAAAAAACACAAACACCACGAGAAATAATTGTTTGGCTTGTTTGCTCAGCTTAAAATATCGGTAGTTTCGCTGACTGATATTAACGACCCGAATCTGAACAGGGGGCAACGGGGGATGCCGTAGTCATCGGTACGGAATAATCTTGATGAAGGATTTCGTAATGTTCATTAGAACGTAAGCATACACATACTTCTAGTTTGTCGTTAATAAAAAGCGACCGTAATAGCTGGGTTTCAACCCACGACCTCGTGCAAAGCAGCTGACCATTATAGCCACTGAGCTAACGCGATGAGTTTCCCGAGTTTTAACTCGGTAGTGTAGTACATCGGTCTATATTCGGTTTGATAATGGTTTCGCCAATCCTTAGCTAAGAGGTAAGGGCGCGGCACAACGTGGCGCGTGCATAATGAATTAAATGACTTCGGACGTCGTCTTTTCATGCGAGCTTGCGAAAAGAACGGAACTATTCCAAGTTGTTCCTAGCTAATGCGCCTTAATTGACGCCCTGCAGTAAACCAGGTCTTTGAGCATTGATCAGTTACAGATGATTTTCTGCATTTACTCCCGTAGCTTAGCAAGCCCTCAGAAAAGGCGTTCGGCTGAAATGTACCAAATTTTCTTTTCAAAGCCACTAATTAACTTTATTTACAGGAACCTCCCTGAGAAAACTGACGTCAATCCGAGCATTTGTTGACGTGATTTTACTCTTTGTGGCATCGGCCATTTTGTCATGGCGCGGCTTCGCCAAGGTCCCCGCCAAGAGCACCGCCAATATAGCCACCTAAGGCTTTGGCTTTAGCGAAATAAATTTCTGTGGCAGTGAACATAACGCGACCTGGCACCTGCACGCAAATGCGCAAATGGACTCGTAAACTCAGGCCAACCTAGATTAGGGAGGTCAATCATGCGACTTCATATCCTGAAACATGCGCCCATCACCACCATTTAGAAAGTTTACGTTATTCTTTGAGAATCAGCTTTCGAGAACTGAAGCGACGAAAGGTCATTTGTGCTTTTATAAGACGCCCGGTGCAGCCGCACGATAATTCGGTCGGACAAAAAGCTGCACGAGGATAAGATAGACGGAAGGGGGGGGGGCGCTCTTTCGAGATTCTGCAGCCGCTTTCTCGAAGCGGGACTGAGTGCCTATCAATTGCAGCAAAACTGCTGATTCACAGTCGACTAGCCGGCCGCTCGTCTTATACGCGCGGTCATACGCCGTTCTCAAATCAGCCATTCCCGCTTCGCACTCGGCCATGCTCGACGGTGAAAGCTGTTGGCGTAGTCCAGTTTTTTTTTTTTTTTTTTTTATCGTTATTCCGTGTATTCTGTTTTCGTCCAGTACACTTCGTGCGTCAGCGTGCGAATTTCGAATCTTAAAGGTCCGTACGCCACGTGGAGAAAAAGCTGTGAACTAAAGGCGATGTCGGGAATGGCTAGGGTTGCATGCTCACGGTGGCAAAGAAGCGCAGCGTGCACACCTTCCGCTCCACCGACCGTCCCGTCGCTCGATCCGCTTCTAGTTCCCCCGCCAGTTTCTCGCACAACAACCGCACCGTTTCCTTCGAGAGGGGAAAATGCCGTCGAAAATGGTCGTCCGGCATGTCAAACGCGTCGTCTGGCTCTCCCTGTCCATGGCGGCGACGGCGAAGAGCCACCGCAGGGGGCAGCCATTTTTTATGCGTTCTGAAACGACCCTACCTCCAACGGTACTAAAAAACTAGGACTTTTGCTCCGCATAATGAGTACGTCAACGTAATTTTAAAGTAGCTGGTTTCTGCGGGCTCCTGAAGTCGCGTGATTGACAGACAACATGGGCGAGGCCCGGTCATTCTCGACCAATAGCAGCCGGGTGATGACGTCAAAAGTCATAGGCAAAAGTAATATAATTGCTACAAAATCGCACCCCTGCCTCAGTAGCGCATACATGGCACCGAAAGTTGCATTTTTTTTAGCTGCGGCAATTGCACGTGACGGTTTTCGCGAAAGGGCGATGTGAAGTGTGTAGGAGAAAATTTGTGCAAAGGCGGAAGAGAAGACATAACCAACACTTTCTTTTTTCATGTCATGCCGTCCAGAGTCAAGTACTACGGGAATTACTGCTGTGTTGCGTGGTGCAGTAACAACGGCAAGACAGGGAGAGAGCGTGGTTGGCTGACAACTGTAGTGAGCAGCCTTCATTCCTTGTTTGCTATGCACCCCGAAACTACCACTTAAAAAGAAAGGTTAGGCTTTAAAAGACGAGCGTTGATTTCCTCTTTAATTCTAGTGCTGTCTTCTGCAGTTTTACTGTTTTGTGGGATTTTTCATAATATCACCTGTTTATTCCTTTTGTGAAATTTATTCTCAACATATGGCAGCTGTACTGGTATGTCTTGCATTGTGCACTGCACCCTTCTTATTGTGCTTGCATTCATCGAACGTTGCGGAAAAAAAAGGGTGCATGTTGTTACTGAGAATATGACTTGAAAATAAAGTTTCGTCTCTTCCAACACTTGTCATGTTTATTTAAAATGTCTGCATAAGCACACAGTGGCATCGTGTGCTTGCTTCTCTGGCACTACAGCGCACACGAAGCTACTCGTTGCATGCAAGCAACACATTAAAAAATCAAAATATAGCCTCCGGGACGAGCACTCCTACGGAAGCGATCTTGGAAGCCGTGTAAGTTTTCTAAACGCCAGAAGATCGCCTTCGAGATTGGTTTTCCTGCGGTCCCAATCTCTGAGTCTATGATTCCATACACCCACTAGGGGCGCTGCGAACCCAAATCAGCTAAAATCCCTATATAAGAAAAGTACCGCCATCCTTTGATAAACGCCGCTTCTCTCTCTCCTGTATCTCCGATTGGACGATGATAGCGCGCGCGTTACACTTCTTTATATTTCTTTTTTTCCGCCTCAAAGCCATGTTGAAAGTCCTCTGCGCAGCCGCAGTCGCCGGCGGCGGCGGCGGCGCGCGCCCGGCCTGAAAGCTTCAACGTGGACTTTCTAGGTGCGCCACCGTCGACTTGGCTTTCGCAAGCAAAAAGTAAAGAAAAAAGCAAGCGCTTTAGGAGAGGAGGCGGCGGAGGAAAGAGTAGATGGCGGTGCTTTTCTTATATAGGGACTTTAAAATCAGCTAAAATTCCTATATAAGAAAAGTACCGCCATCCTTTGATTAATGCCGCTTCGCTCTCTCCTGCCTCTCCAATTGGATGATGATAGCGCGTGCTTTGACTTCTTTATATTTTTTTCCACCTCAGAGCCATGTTGAAAGTCAATCTGCGCAGCCGCAGTCTCCAGCGGCGGCGGCGGCGCGCGCCCGGCCTGAGAGCTTCAACATGGACTTTCTAGGGCCGCCACCGTCGACTTGCTTTCGCAAGCAAAAATTAAAGAAAGAAGCAAGCGCTTTAGGAGAGGAGACGGCGGAGGAATAAGTAGATGGCGGTACTTTTACTATATAGGGACTTGAAAATCAGCCGCAGGGGCCTATGGAAATGTCCTGTCTTATCCTTGTATATGTTACTCTATGGTTGCTATATCGTAGTAGTAGAATTCAGTCTAAAGTAAAACATAACGAGTCATTTAAGTGTCAAACCTAAAGAAGACAAGGTCGACTTTACACGATGGTTATAATAATTCGAAGATAACATTTTAATTAAATCCCTCTCTGCTGCCTCCTTCTGCCCCATTTTCACGTTCATTATGCACTCATTTTTCATCGCATTCGCATCGTATTTACCATGCAATTGCGTGGACCTTGTCTTCATCAGCACCGACTCTTCGTTGACCTTTTTCCTTTTCTGTTTGGAACAATTGGCCAGTTATACCAATCCCAATGAGGTCTGTGGTGCAATGTGGTTTATTTTCAACTTTATTGCTCTAATTACGCCTGTACCATTTATTTTGCCTACTGAGCGACAAATTCTCGCTGCTTATGGGCATCGGCGAAGCTGCCTCTAGACACCATTACATCGCACGAGCCCTGCTTAGCTTAAGGGAAGTCGCTCCATTTCCCAAAAGTGTGCCGTACGGCATCTTTACCTCAGCATGTCTATTTCTGCTGAGGTGCATACTTTACATAAGCATAGTGCAATGGTGTTAACTTTTTACTATGTTGGCGCCAACTGCGCCCATGCGTTTAATTTTAACTAGGCTGTTACTAATTCTGGCTCTTTTTCTCTTTGAGACCTTCATTTCGATACATGGTGTGACGTATACATTGTGGCATATTCCCTTTGTTCTTGTCATTGTACTGTTGAACCCTTTTCTTGATAGTTTTCTTAGAGTTGGGGTGGACTTTAGGGTTGGTTAGTTGTCTTCCGACTAAATATAAGCGCCAGATGAATGTCCATTGGTGTGTACCATGAAAGTCTGGACAACAATCAGTTCAGAACTAAATGTTATGTTAAAATAAATGTTATATTAAATAAATGTTATGTTAAATGTTAAATAAATGTTATCTTAAAAATAAATGTTAAAAAGAAGAAGAAGCTCATGAGAAGGAGCGTGTCGCGACGGCTCCGCCGATTTCGAATGTTTTGCGGCGTGTGATCGAAGATTCCGTCTACAATCCTTTGTGGGAAGACGGGGAAGTTCCAAGGAACACCTGGATATCCGAATCAAGTAGGTGGTCCAATTATTATTGGCACATCGACCACTTCTTTGAAGAGCCACGACGGCGCGGCAGCTAAACCTAACCAGCGCACACTCGGCGCCATTGTTCTCGCCGCCCACGCGGCGAGTTCAACCTAACCCGGTGATGAAGCTGATCTGGGCCCCCCGTACAGCTTAATACGTCAGGTTAGCCCCTCAAGATGGACGTCGTGAGTGTGGAGGGAGAGTATATAACGAAGGAGTACGCTGAAGAGCCAGGTTGGCATACCGTCGGGAAAGGCAAGCAAGCCAACGTGGAATCCGGAGTTCCCGGAAACAAAGACCAAGGAAAACGCCTCCTAAGCGAGGTTTTGCATAGAAACAAGTGCACTAAGGGCCAGAAAGTACGGCAAGTCATCCTGGCGAGCAAAATGCCCAATTTGCCGAAGGAAGATTACAAGATAATCATGCGTCCACGTGGTCCCTTTAAGGTTACCAACTACGGACTCGATCGCCTAGGATGTTGTGTGCGTAATGCCGCTGGAATTCCCAGAGGAGAATCAGAAGGGGACATCGTGTGTGTCAACTATAAACAGAACATTTTAGTGGTCAGTACGCCATCCGACGACCGTGCTGCAAAATACAGGCATATTACCAGCTTGAAGATAGGCAACCAAGAATTCGACACAAGCGCATATGAAGCCGCCCCGGAGAATACATCTAAAGGAATAATACGGGGGATATCCCTGGAAGAATCCCCGAAAGACATATGGGAGAATCTGGTGAGGCCGCAGAATCCGGGCGTCCTTATGGCAAATAGGATGGGGAACACCACAAATGTCATAATTTTATTCGACGGACACTATGTCCCAAACTATGTGAAATACGGGTGCGTACTAGCCAAATGTGTGCTCTACAGAAAACGGATCGACATGTGTTTCCAGTGCGGACGACTAGGCCATCGAGCCGACGTCTGTCCTAACCCCAACGACAAGGTATGCAGAGGGTGCGGAAGTGAAAACCCGCCGCAAGACCATGAATGTGAAGCAAAATGCAAGCTCTGCGGCAAGAATCACCCTACGCCGGATCGCAAATGTGAGGCCAGGTACAAGCTACCGTACCTAGTGAAGAAACGCCGCTGGGAGATGGCCAGAAGGGAAGAAGAAGAGGCGGAGGCAGCGCGCAGTCTCCATAACGCCAAAGAAACAAAGGGGACATATCAGAACAGCCAAGGACCATACGGAGGAAAACAGTCAGAATACAACAAGAGGGACAAGAGCCAAGATACTCGAGGACGAGACAGATCGGGATCCTTCCCTAGACTCAACAGAAGAGACGAGGGCCGCTCAACGTCACGTAACAGATCCCACAGTGACAAAGAAGAAGCACACTCCAGCAATGGCCCCGGTGGATCCTTACAGGTGAGCTGGGCGAACGCAGTCTCCGGGGCGCGCGCGGGGGCCGAGGCTGCTTCTCAAAGTAAAATAAGGGAGCTAGAAAAAGAATTAGCACAGATTAGGCAGATGATGGTACAGTATAATCAAAGTAACGCCGCATTAGAAGAGGAGAACAGAAATCTCAAAGAGGAGAATAACAGAATTAGGAAAGGAATGGCAGAAAACCGAGAAGTGACACAAGTTGTAGCGGAGGAAAGAGAAATAGATATGGAGGAGGATGTAGCTACTCCGGCTAAACGTAAAGCCACGGAAGATACAGTGGGAAACAGTGAGAAAAAGACCAAACCGGTTAGTGCACTTCCAGAGCGTCAGGAAGAAGTCGAGCAAAGAATCGAGGCAAAAATAGAGGAAATGGGCGCAAGAATCATGCAACAAATACAGCAGCAGCTTAATTCGATAGTGACCCGCATCGCGGATATAGAAACAAGAATAGCGGCGTGGGGACCACAATCCAGTGGGGGTGGTCCAATCAAAACTACAGGCAAGCCCTACATCAAACCCCCGGTACTAACCGAGGGAGCAGGAAAACTGTAATGCCGCCATGGATAGACGCGATACATACAGTATCTGGCAGTGGAATTGTAGGGGATACCGCAGAAAAAGATTCAATCTACAGCAGCATCTGATTAACAAAGAAAGCCCAGATATCATAATGATACAAGAAACACACGGAATAGCAAAATTATCAGGCTACAAACGATTTAGTGGTGCCGAAGGAGAGACGAAGGCCATGCGAAACCTTACGGTCGTGCAACATGATACGGAAATAAGGGATATTGACAATATCTTAATAGAGATTATACCCACACGGAAATTAGCAGATAGCCTTTTTATCCTCAACGTTTACAGTAACCCGCGGTGTAAAAACACAAATTCCGAACACTATTTCGTAAAACGCTCGCCATAGCGGGTAATCGTGCGGTGGTAATCGGAGGAGATTTTAATGCTCAACACGTGGCATGGGGCTATAAATTCGAGAGTCCCAAAAGCACAAACCTCTGGCTAGACGCGCAACAGGAGGGCCTAACCCTCGTAACCGATCCTTCAACTCCTACCAGGAGAGGCAACAGTGTTTGCGTCGACACTACGCCAGACCTTACTTTCACAAAAAACATAAGCGACACGCAGTGGATAAATACACAGCAAGATCTGGGTAGCGACCACACTATAATAGAAATAACAGTCAGGGCAGGACCGCGCAAACACAAAGGCAAGAAGCTCAAAATTGTCGACTGGGATAAATTCCGGAACATTAGAAAGAATACCAGCGGGGAAATTAAAAACATCGCAGATTGGACTGAACAGTTAACGAAAGACGTAACCGCGGCTACACAAATAGTGCCACCAGAAGCACACTTAGAAGTCATAGACAGTAGGCTCCTGCACATGTGGGAGGCTAAGGAAGGGTTGCAAAGGAGATGGAGGAGTCAGAGACACAACCGGGCAGTCAGAAGGAGGATAGCCAGATTAAACAGAGACATAGAGCAGCATGCACAACAGCTATGTAAGCAGCAATGGGAGGAGACATGTAGTAACATGGACAATCAATTAGGGCTAGCAAAGACATGGAACCTTCTCAGGTACCTGCTACACCCAGAGGAAACTAAGGCGGTATGCAAGCAAAATATTAACAAGGTAATTCATGCCTATCGAGGTTCAGAAAAAGACTTTCTAGAGGAGATTAAAGAGAAATATATCTCCCAGGCTAGACCGGTTATACACCCAGACTACACAGGAGTAGCAAACAACGAACTTGACAGGGAAATTGGTGAAGCAGAAGTAAGGGCAGCCTCACAAAAACTTAATACTAAATCAGCACCCGGACCAGACGGAATCACAAATAAGACACTCAGGAACCTAGATGATGAGTCTATAACAAAATTGACAGAATATATCAATGAATGCTGGAAAACCGGCAAAATACCACAACAATGGAAGACGGCACACGTCATCTTAATACCTAAACCAGGCAGGCGCTTACAGCTGGAGAATCTGAGACCTATATCTCTCACATCTTGCGTTGGAAAGCTGATGGAGCATGCAGTCCTAGCGAGACTAACTAACTATCTCGAGGACAGGGACCTATTTCCCTCCACGATGCTGGGTTTCAGAAGGAATCTTTCCACGCAGGATGCGATGCTCCAGCTTAAACACCAAATCATAGACAACCCAGGCAGATTCACTAGAGCCATCCTCGGCTTAGACTTAAAGAAAGCATTTGACAGTGTAACACATCAGACAATACTCAGCAGCCTTAAAGAGCTAGGATTAGGAAGGAGAACATACAATTATGTTCGAGTCTTCCTAACCGGCAGAAAGGCAAAGATCACCGTGGGAGACCTCGTCTCGGAAGAGATTGAGATTGGTAGCGCCGGCACACCACAGGGGTCAGTGATATCACCGTTGCTGTTTAATCTGGCATTATTCGTATTACCAGCGAAACTAGAGGAAATTGAGGGCCTTAACCACACTATATATGCCGATGACATTACCTTATGGGTAAAGGAGGGTAATGATGGGCAGATAGAACAGACACTCCAAAGTGCGATTGAAACAGTGGAACAATACCTAGAGGGAACCGGATTGGTTTGCTCGGCGGAAAAATCGGAATTATTATTGTACCGGCCAACTAGCAGGGGCCGTAAACCAAACAGCTACAGGGGGGCAGACAATGTAGAAACGGACATACAATTGAAGACTGCCGATGATAAACCCATATATAAGGTGGATAAAATCAGAGTTTTGGGACTGCTCATTGAAGCAAAAGGCAACAATGGAGAAACCATTAGGAAGTTAGAAGGGGCAGTATCTCAAGTTATGAGGTTGATCAAAAGGATAGCCAACAGACACAGTGGAATGAAGGAAGGAAACATGATCAGACTGGTACAGGCGTTCGTTATCAGCAGGATCGTATACGTCGTACCCTACCTTAGATTGTACGCTGCAGAAAAGATTAAATTAGAATGCCTCATTAGGAAAATTTATAAACAAGCCGTAGGACTACCAATCAGCACTAGTACCGACAGGCTATTAGAATTAGGCCTGCACAACACAATAGATGAGCTCATAGAGGCGCAGCGGATAGCGCAGTACGAACGCCTTTCCAAGACCAAGACAGGAAGACACATACTAGAAAAACTAGGTATTGGGTACCATACTCAAAACGGAACCAAAGTGGACATCTCGAATTGTATCAGGGATACGATAACCGTTCCCCCATTACCAAAGAACATGCATCCCGTGTACCATAAAGGCAGAAGAGAAAGCCGAGCAATGGTCATACAAAAGAAATTTGGGAATAGTAAAGACGCAGTATTTGTAGATGCTGCTAGATACAAACACAGGCACGGCTTTACAGCCGTAGTAATTGATCATGAAAAGAAGTGCAAAACATGCGTTACGGCAAGCACAGTAAATATCGAGACTGCGGAGGAGATAGCTATTGCGCTAGCAATATCACAGACCGAAGCGGACGTAATAGTCAGTGACTCTCAGGCGGCAGTACGAAATTTCGCTAATGGCCGAATCTCTCCTGAAGCACTACGAATCCTAATGGCAGGTACCAAAAGTCAAGAAAAAGATGTTTATTTAATATGGACACCCGCTCACACCTCCACCTCGCCAGGAGACAGCAATAATAATAAGACGGCGCATGACGTGGCTCGAGGGCTTACGGACCGAGTCACGGCCGATAATACGGCGGGCACCTTAGCGTCTCCTGAGAACGAGGATGGAGAGGAGTGGGAATGGAAGGATCGTATGACCAGATTTAATGACATCACACAACACTACAAATTGCAAAGGTGCATTTTCCCACCACCTCACCAAAAGCTCAGCAAAAAGCAGTCTGTCGAATGGCGGCAATTACAGACCAGAACTTATCCGAACCCGGTGATCTCACATCTCATTTACCCAGACATGTGCAAGACAGACAAATGCAAGAACTGTGGTTCTAGAGCCAATCTGGAACATATGCTATGGGAATGTCGAGGCATAACAAACAATAATGGGGATGCAGCCTCTCGCGATCGCCTCCGCGTGCGCTGAGAGATTGTGTTGCTCAGCTCTGCCCTTGACGATCAACTTTGGGCTGTCCAGCGGGCCGAGGAAGCCGCCAGGGCTCAAGAGCTCCTGGCCGTCACCTAGGCGGGACCATTTGCCCGTCCCACAAACGCAGGGCCTTTAAATAAAGTTATTTGACTGACTGACTGACTAAATGTTATCGCCATCAACAAGAATGGCGCGGTTGGAGCGCAACTAGCAGTGGGCGAGGGAACGAAACAGCCCAGAAAAAAAAATTTTTAATCGTAATTATTAAAAAAACTTAAATATGGGGTTTTATTTTCCAAAAGTACGATTTGATTATGAGGCACGCCATAGTGGGGGACTCCGGATTAAGTTCGACCACCTAGGGTTCTTTAACGGGCACCAAATGCATGGTACCCGTCTCTCGATAGCCAGTTAGGTGTTCGGTGCTGTCGCTGTGGCGTTTGAAAAGGTGGGTTCACCCGGGAAGACTTCTTGATCATCACTTCATTATTTGACCTTCACGAGCACGTTTATTTAATCGTAGTCTGCACCGTTTATAAATTTTCGTCAGTTCATTAAGACTTAATAAATTCGTATATGTGCGAGCCAACCGCAGCTGCTTTCGTGGCATCTGCCATTGTTTCTACTCGCCAAATCTTAGAGACAAGAAAACGAAGACTGTTACCTAGTTCACGTACTGTTCGTCTCAGAACGGGATGCTTCGAGCTCACTAAATAGATAGACGTTGTTTTTTTTTTCTTCTTTTTTTAAGACCACTACCTGTGAGTGCTCGTCTAGATGTGTGTTCGGTGTGGTTGGTAAATTGCACTTGTGCACAAGGTGGGCTTTCTTTAAACGGAACCTCCAGAGATCCGGGAAATAAGTTCTGTTTATCAGAAGTTCTGTTTACCGACAGATTTGTACATGATGCACTTTCAAAAGGGGGGCTTCTGCTTGAATTGAATTGCTAGGTTTTACGTGCCAAAAATCATGATGTTATCATGAAGCACGCCGTAGTTAACGACTCTGGATTAATTTTGACCATCAGGAAATCTTTAATGTGCCCCTTATACGCGGGACACGGATGTTTTTGCATTTCGACCCCATCGAAGCCGATGCTTTATGGTAAGCAGCGGATAATAGGTGTAGTACACCGGATTACAAAGCTTCTCTCAACAAAAATTAAGCTTGCACACAGCCGTGGAATACAGCTAACAGCCCAATAAGTATTTTAACAAAAACTACCATTTATAGTAAAAAAGAAGGAGAAAAGAAGAAGTAGGATTTAAAAAAAATATCGGGTTTTACGTGCCAAAACCACCATCTGATTATGAAGCACACCGTGGTGGGGGACTCCGGAATAATTTATATCCCCTGGGGTTCTTTAACGTGCACCTAAATTTAAGTACACGGGTGTGTTCTAAAATTCGCCCCCTTCGAAGTGCGGCCGCCGTAAAATTCCCCGTTTTAGTGAAGGAGCCACTCTCCAAATCATCGATAACTTTGATCTTCGTCCCCAGTATGCGGGTGTTCTTGTGCAGCTTTCGAAAATACTAATCAAACACACAGCTCAGCGACTTTGTCGACACAAAGACATCACAGCAAGCCAGGACCACGGTTGAGGCCACACTAACAACGGCACCAACAAAAGCCAGCGAAAGCCACCTTGGCGAGAACATGGGCAACTGACAAAAAAACAACAACGAAACTGAAAAGTAAAGACAGAAGATGCCCCGTAGATTGGCCGCTCAGTTTCGTGTTCGATAACATTTTTAGTTCCGTTTAGCCGGAGTTGTAAAAAAATGTGGTTCCATGTAACGCCCTTTTTTCTGCATTGCCTTCATGCAACATCAGCCAACCAAAAGGCTGCTGTTCCGTTTAAGCGATTTTCGTTTACCGATGTTCTCATTTATATCGTATGCAACCTTGTGCCAACGAATACGCGATCGGGGCATTATTGTTTTTCTCTCTCTCACCCGGATGAGACGTCGCAAAATGTTTTGTTCCACTGGAAGTGTCTTCCTCTCACACAGAGGGGGCAAATGTCCATGAAACATCATGTTTTGAATACACGAGTTCTTATATATGGAAGCTTTGTTGCATACACATTGTCCAGAGTTAGTTCTACTAAATTACCTCACAAAACGCGAGTAATATTAGTCAGTCACAAAAAAAGGCTATGGCTAGTCTATCTTCGGGGTAATCTACCTATACGTCGACGTCTCGCGCGTCGCATCTGTACATTCGCACAGCACGTACATTTTTTGAAGCAGCGCAGAAAAAGATGGTCAGCCGCCACAGCACATTACAAAGCCTGACGACAATGCACATGAGCCATGGGCACCAATTCAGTCAATGTTTCTGATTGAAGGCTACAACCTGTTTTCAATGCACAGGTGGCTTCATCGAAAATCAGCTCGTTTAATACGTATATGGCTCCACAATTGTAGCGTATTGTGTCCCTAGCGACGAACATAAAGACTGCGAAATTTGCAGCTGGTTTGTTAACTTTCCAGGAGGAGGCAGATATCATACTTCTGTGCCTTGTCCCAGATCCACTGGCCCAGCTTCGATGGCGCATACGAGGCCAGGGTTCGTGCAGAAGGCCTCCGCGCACTGTCGACGGAACGAGGCAGTTACTGCTCGTGCAGCCTGTCTTCGCAAGTGCATCCCCTGCACGCTACTTTTGCACGTGACTCCTGCCGCCAGCTGTTAAGCGAGGCAGTGCTGCACGACTTCCATGTCGCTGGCTTCGCGCGTGCCCTCGGCCACCGCCAGTCTCGCGTGTGCACGCACTATCCCGAATCAGTATCTTGAATGCGAGGAACCTCGTGACCTTCCAAGTATTGCGCTCTTCGATGAGCGGTATTATCGCTATAGTGTAATGCGAAGGAGCTTTTTATTCAAATGAATCATTGATGCTAACACGGTATAAAAGTACTTATTACCGTTGGAGAGACCTGCAGTTCATGTGTGCCTATAGGGAAGTCGGCGGTAGGCCACTCATTGGGCATCTTGTGAAAAGACGCTGGGAGACAATTTCGCAGAACCGTGGGTTTACAGCCATTTGGATGCTGCTTTGATGGTTATACTCAAGCGATAGCTTGGACACAATATCGTTCAACTCCATGCCGTCCTCAACTTCTGTTGGTAAGAAGATTTCATGGACGTTCATTCCACATTTGCTAATGGCTTTCCTAATGAGCACTGAAGTTGCTGTTATTGTTTACAGTTATTGGAGATTGAAAAGTTCACGTATTCGTTTTCTTTTATATTTCGTTTAAACTTTGTTGACTTTGTGACTTTAAATTCCTGCCCTGAACAAGCAACATCCGTAATGTTATCCATTTCCTCGCGGAGCGATCTGCGCGGTTGCCAATTTTGTGCGCACTTACGTCCGCAAAGTAAATTTTCATAACTAATATGGAGACCTGACGCTTTCGCATTTCGGACATTAACGGGCGCGCACATTACCAATTGTGAGCCTATTCAAAAATAAATTATGTGTAGGGTGATTGTGGTATGGCTCTCACTCTGTTCCTCCAGCCCGTGTGCTTGGCTCGCTTAAAGCGTGTCTCAGACGGCTCCGTGGGAAACTGAAATGCAAACACGCCGGAAAATACAATTACTCGGATGTGTGGATCTCTTGGCCAACCAGGTCTTGTACGTCCACATCAAAGGACTTCACCTGTGCTGGTTTGTTGGAGTGTATTTTCCGTTTCATAAATTAACTCTGGTGTAAGTTCGCGCAGGCAACAACACTAGGTTGGTAAAGGTGGCCGTTTGCGGAGCCAGGGCTGTCGCGCGGTATCTGCTCTCGATACCACATAATAGTTGTGCGTGTGGCGTGGCTGCCCACTCCTTGCTGCTCAATCAGTTGGTATTAAGCGAGGTACAAGAATCAGTGTGGCGCCAGTGTTTCACAAGGCGCGGATATGGCCCGCAGTTTCTAGCGTGCAAGGCAGCGGCCCGCAAAATCGGATACGTGACGCCGTACTTTTAGAGCTCAGCTCTTAAGTCCCCACCACAGGCACGCTTCGCCACGTGTCGGCACGCGTCAATTCGTCAAATGCGTCAAAAGCATCAGTCACGAACGGGGTGTAGCGTGCCGACGCGCGGAGGTTTTGCCGGCTGCCGATACTAGAAGATCAGTGACCCGTGCCGACGCGACGCCGGCGTCCACCCATCAGAGGCTACAACTGTCGCCGGGGTCCACCAATCATAGGCCGCGAAGCCTCTGGCTGCTATGCCTGATGATGGCCGCCGATGCGAAGGTGCCGACATCAAGGATCGTCCGAGTTCTTTGGACGCATGACGAGCACGACAGTGTTCCTTAAACACAGTGTTGTGACACTAGGCCTACAACGACACGACCAACGGCCATGGGTGGTGGAAGTGCGACGAGAATTCGTGCCGAGTTCGAACAACGCCGCCGAATCCAACCTGCCGGTCCGATGGGTTCCGCCGATCTCAATGCGATCGTCTGCTAAAACATCCAACCGAATCCCGATTGCGGCAATGCCTGTGCTTGTTGTATGTATATTTTCTTGTGCTCGAAACGAATGGAAGCATGCTTTCGAAGTGCGAAGTCTGGATAATAAGCACTCGTCTACCGCCAATATTTACATTACGCGTAGGCCTAGTGCGTCCGTCGAGTTCGTAACCGGTGGTGAACGAGCCCAGCTGAGAAACTCTGCCGAAGGGAATTAATGTTCAGATAGGTTTTGCGCTACTATGATTTGAAATATGGCACTCCTGATTTCGTGTGGTGTGGTGTGGTGTAAACCACACCACCTATTTCCTCGGAGGCACCATACTTCCTCGGAGGCACCCCCATGAAGACAGTTCGGGCCCTTCCCACCCTGGGTGTAATCAGCCCTTCTCTACACTTTTCCGCACAAGTCACTAGGCTCGTCGCATTCTGGGGTTTGTGACCTTTCTCTTCCTTCCCTGAGGACCTGACGTTTTCAGAGCGCTCTACACTTCTCTCATACCACCACAGCTTCAGTACTGCCCATCAGTATAGTCCCCTTACCAAAACTCATCTCGCTGAAACACTTGAGCTTGTCCAGCGCCGGGAAACGAGCACCCTCTATTCCCATCTTTTCGATCGTCGCAAGCTCATGCCAGCCTACGAGGATCACCTCAAAGCGCTTAAGTGGCGCACCTTGCAATACCAGCGCTACATTTCCCTTGTCCATCTATTCTGCAGGGTGCTGTATGGCTCTCTGGAAAGACTTATATTTCTTCTTCTGTCCGTCTGAACAAGCCTGAGCCCCATAATGCATGTACGGTCCACCACCGCAACTCCATGCTTATACAGAGCTTTCTATCCATTACGACTTCACTTCCTTGCAACCGGACTGAACCGGCACTTCTGTGCATTGTGCCCTGTATGTGTGTCACAAGCTTTGCAAGTGATCGAGTGTGCGTTTGCGTGTGCGTGTGTGTGTGTGTGTGTGTGTGTGTGTGTGTGTGTGTGTGTGTGTGTGTGTGTGTGTGTGTGTGTGTGTGTGTGTGTGTGTGTGTGTGTGTGTGTGAGAGAGAAAGCCAGCGCGTCTTGCAAATTCCTGCTCTAGATGGTTGACTATCAGACGCTCAAGCGTACAGGAGTGAGCCTTATTTTTTTAGATTTGCGAGTGGTTTAGAGTGCCATGTTACTGCTAAGATTATTATTATTATTATTATTATTATTATTATTATTATCATCATCATCATCATCATCACTACAACCACAGTGATGGTATTGAAGCCAGCATGACACGTAATTCAAAATGTTTCTGGAGCTTCGTGCGCTGTCATTCTTCTAAAGTGAGCACCGAAGAGGTGTCTTCTTAATGAAAATGGTGATGATGTCTTGAACAATGCTAATGCCTTTACAGAACATTTCTGTTGTGTATATGGTGTAAAGGATGCTTTAAGCAACCTTCCTTCTCTGCCGCCAGCGGGTAGCGCGGTAGGCCTCGGAAGCTCGCTACCGCTGCGAATGCGACGTGCGAAGCGGTGGGAGCAAGGCGTTCGACCGCGAGTCGTGCTTTCCCCTGCTGAAAGGACGCAACGTAAAGTCGAAGAGAAACGTGGTTGGAGCTAGTCTGACCCCGATATACGAGCGCGCGAAGCGCAGCTAAGCGTCGAAAACAAGCCGAAACCGAACTGCGAAAGCAGCAACACGACGATGCGAGACGGCGCATTACCCAGTGTGCAGCATCATTTCGCCTTCACGGGAGACAGGAGTGTAACATGCCGCCGAATTTCCCTCATCTGATTGTACGCGCGACGCGAATTGCGTAGCACTTTCTGGAACCACGCGGCCACCAGCGATTACACTGGAATCTTGGACGAGTCATGTACAAAAGCCGACGCGCTTCTCCCGCGGGTCAGATTTTCGACGATCGCCCACTCTGCTACATGTCTCTCTCAAATTCTTTGCCTCAAAATATCGCGAATTGAAAACATGTATAAAGCTACACTCAAATTTCGCATTAGGAAGTATCGCAATCATCGGTGAATTCCTTCGCTCGGCAAAGGCGCACCCTCAACGCAATCGTTGCACCCTAACCGTAGGCCTACCAGCCAAGCAGGAGCGCGACACTGGTCGAGCGGCTCTGGCGCGAGATATAGGACATATTATATTCCCCCGCTGACCACGCGTAAGCGCGCAGAATGCCGCCAGTCACGGCTGCGCGGTGACGCAATATAAGACAGTTTTAGTTACACGTACGTAGAGGCTTTGCGTACGTAGAGCTTCTACGTGTAAGCAGTGCGCATGCGCAGAACGTAGCGGCCGCGCGCTGGTCTCACGGACGTACGTGAGATTCGATTTTTTACGTGCGTTTCTTGCGCACGTAGACAGCTTCGCGCGGGGGTTTCGCGAGATCACGAACAAGCGATAGCGTGCTGAGCGCGCGCAGATGGCTTGCATGCATGGAAACAAGGCGACAGGATGTCTGGTCATCTATTTCATTCCATGTCAACGATGACAGCAGATAACGCTTGCACAACAGACTTCCGGGCATTGCGGAGACGATGACCGGCACGCATCAATGCACATCACTGGCTTCGCTGAAATACTCATCTTGAATTGAATTGTTCATATTTCCCGATAGATGTAGCTACGTGGTGCGTCGCGTACGAGTAGCTAAAAGTGTTTCAGATGGCGTGCACGTAAGGTACGTAGACTGTTCACGTTTGCGTACGTGAAGTCTCCACGTACATACGTGTAACTAAAATTGTCTATAGACCGTAGAGCGCCTGGTTTGCGCCGGCGTTACGCCGAACTATATCCGCGCCTTCACTCGAGAGCTACTAAGGCGGGCGTACCGTGTGTGAGCAGTGCTGATTCAGAAGGTGCTGCTCTCAATGCACTGCATTTGTTCAATTCTGCCCCCCCCCCCTGAATTCTCTGATTGGAGAGTTGGGCTTCGATGAGCTCCTCCACCGTGTTGTGGGCGCCCATCCCTTACGAAAATGAATTTAGAGTTCCTTTAGAACTCCTAATGAGTTCCTATGAAGTCAAAAGGAACTCTATAGGAACTCGCGCTCTATAGAGTCGTCTGCATAGAATCTCTATACGAAGTCTAAAGCAACCTGTCTATAGAAACATGTCATTTCACACACAATAAAAGTGCAATAGAGGGTGTATTGACGTTATATGTACTGAATTCTATAAAGTATTCTTTAAAGAACGTCTTTAGAACTTCTAACGTGACCTCTCTATAAAATGGCTCTCCAGTGGCTTTCTATAAATGTTCTATAGAGGGTGTTCTGTGTAATTATAGAGGAACGTTTATAGAGCGTTTTTAGCACTTCTAATGCGGCCTGTCTATAGACTGGCTCTCAATTAGCCCTCTACAAATGTTCTATAGAGGGTGTATTGATATCTTACGTACTCAATTCTATAGAAGAACGTTTATAGAAAGTTTTTTGCACTTCTAATGTGACCTGTCTATAGACAAGCTCTCCATTCGCTCTCTATAAACGTTCTATAGAGGGTGTGTCGATATCATATGTACTAAATTCTATAGAAGAATGCTTATAGAACGTTTTTAACACTTCTAATGCTGCCTGTCTATAGACTGGCTCTCCATTCGCCCTCTGTAAAAGTTCTATAGAGGTTGCATTTACATCGTATGTACTAAATTCTATAGAAGAATGCTTATAAAAAATTTCTAGCAGTTCTAATGTGGTCCGTCTAAAGAGCGGCTCTCTATTCGCGCTCTTTAAGCATTCTTCAGGGTGTTTCACTTACCTTGTGCCAAACATAAAAAAATATGCAAATGCAACGTAGCTGGAGAGAACCAAGGTAATGTTTGCCGTCGCCCTCAGATGCTCAAATTATTTTTACATTCCGCCTAATTCGATAATTAGTCTTAATTAATTATTGAACTTCTCAAGTATTATAATTAGATAAAAATTATCAATGAGAAAATTGCAGCGCAACATGAAATACTCGCGACACATATTTCTGTTGCTCAATACATGCTGCATAAAAGTGTTGTTACGAGTGTGAAAGAATCCCGCTAATACACGCAAAGTGCCTCGAACGGCCAGTCGCGCGGCAATATTTCAGAAGTTGATTAATTATTTAAGACTAATTATCTAATTAGGGGGAATGCAAAAAAATTATGTGTGTATCTCCAAGCGACGGCTAACAACATTACCTTGGTTTGTATAGTTCGGTCCAGCAACGTGGCATTTGCATATTTTTAAAGTTTGGCTCAAGTTACGTGAAACACCGTGTATTGAGGGTGTATTGACATCATATGTATTAAATTCTATAGAAGAATGTTATGGAATGTTTGTAGCACTTCTATTGTGGCTGCCTGTAGACTGGCCCTCCATTCCCACTCTATAAGCGTTCTATAGTGTGTGTATTCACATATGCACTTAATTCTATAGAGGAACGTTTATAGGACGCTTAAAGAAGCTACCGTGCGGCCTGTCTATAGAATGGCTCTATATTTGCACTCTATAAACGTTTCAATAGAAGGTGTCGAATACTGCTGAATAATATCTCAAAGTGTCTTTTTAACTCGAAAAGACAACTGTGCGACCATGCAAATTTTTGTACTTGCAACAAATGATATGAAAAAAATGATATACGCTAGTTCAGAGCGAATTGGACAATCGTTCTCAGCAGAGAACGTACTGAGATATTGACACATAATAGTAAGATTCACGTACTGTAACACGTTTAGATATTTTGATTTTTAGCTCGATGTACAGAGCTGTTGCTAAGCTCTTGTAAAATTACCACTCGCGCCAATTTCCAAGGAATAAAAAGCCTGATTATTTCAAACCCGTTTCATGGGTTTCTACTATCAAGCAAGAGCATCTTTATAATCACTGAAGAAGGCGAACAAAACAAAAAGCGAAATTACACAAAGTAACGTCAAGGAAGCGCATTGTGGTTTCTATCGCCGATGCAGGTGAATCACAAAGATGACCAAGGAACACTAAACAAAACTACGCGTAAGCAGCCGCGTCTATCTGCTGGAACGCAGTGACTGCAGCATTGGCAGCAAACACACAGAACCACAGAACACCCATACATGACAGAACGCCGCCGCAGATTTTGGCCTACGTCACTAAAATGCGACGCATGCACGCTGCAGAGACATGCGGTTTTTTCGAGGAATCTTCGTAGGTCGCACGATACACAGAGAAGGCACGAACGACATGAGTGCAATCCGCGCACGATAAACACACCGACACCAAAGCAAGATACGGACGACATGGGTATAACCTGAGCCACACGAGCAAAACTAAGAACCATCGCATATTTGTTGCTTTGCTACGGACAATTACAAAGTGCACGGAAATATCGCACACTGCCATGTGTACCTCCGAGATTGTGTCAAAAATTTCTGGGCTACATTCAATGTTGAAGACAGCAGGAAGCTACTTAAAACGAAGTTACGGCCCAAGTAGCGCCGCTAACGGCTGCGGGAAATGTTATTTAGGCGCTTTAAGGCAGGTGATCGGAGTTCAAATCGTTTAAATCACGCCCCAGCCACGGATTTCTCAGGATCACATAACCAGATCTCGAAGGCCATGCTTTGTTGGCTACTTGCAGCATAAGTGATTCAAAAGTAAGAATTGGTCATGGAATTTCTTCCTGCGCTAAATTGTAGTGTACAATATAGACTGGTCGATGGTTCCTTTTGTCTCGCAACATATATATACGTAATTGGGCACAAAATTGCACAAAAACGTGCTGTAGTGGTTATTATTGCTGGCATCACGGAGGCCATAACAGCCTCACAAGTATACAGACGGCGCTGGCAGCGCCGGTCCCACGGCGGGAGGCAAACGTGTAGAGCGAAGGGTCCTAGTGGTGGGGGACTCCAACGTAGCTAGGGTTAAGGAGGGCGTCCTTACAACAGTGAAGGCAGACGGGCGGGTGAGGGTGGAGGCCCAGTCAGGGAAGTGCATGGTTGACGCAATGGCAAAAGCTCAGAAGGTGGTATCGGACAACCTCGAGCATGAACATCTGGTCGTTATCCATGCTGGTCTCAACGATGTGCTGAAGGGAAGGAGCCAGAACCTAAACGGACAGTTAGAGGTTGGGTTGCGTAAACTCAGAGAAACCTCTGCGAAAGTGCATGTGACCATATGCACAATCCCACATGTCCGGGGCCAGGCTAGCGCGATGGAATGGAGGGTGCTTGAGGCTAACCGGGTCATTACGGGTCTGAGCAGACCACTTGGGTACGGTGTAATGGACGTAAACCGGGAAGTGTACGAGTCTGGCTCCAAGCCTTTTGCACAGGATGGCATTCACTACAGTGGTGCCACGGGCGGGAGCGTAGGTAGTAGGATAGGGCGCCAAGCTACGGCTTTTTTGGGGGGACCCAGAGCCCTAAGACCACCAGTGTAGACGAAGACGGACCCAGAGAGGCTCCAAGATTCAAGAAACGTAGAATCGGTAGAAGAAATAGACGTAAGCACCAGGGGCAAGGTCATTCTGACATAGGTTACATTAACATGCAAGGTGGCAGGAATAGGCTGAAGTGGGAGGAGATAGACGAGCAACTAAGGCAAGAAAAGCTGATGGTATACGGGTTTGTGGAGACACATCTTAGGGACATGGAGCAACCTCCCTGTAATCCTGACTATGCATGGGAATATTGCAATAGAACAGAGGGCAGCAGAAAAGGGGGTGGAATTGGTGCATTCATTCATAAAAGTATGAACTGGCAAAGGGTCAAACAGGAATGCAAGGAGCATTTATGGCTAAAAGGGAAAGTTGCAGGAGAGCAGACACTCCTTGGTTTTGTATACCTGTGGACAGGAGCAAATGCCAAAGAGGAAAACAAAAAAATGCTGGAATGCATATCAAGTGACATTAATGAGCTAGGAGAAGGGTGCGAGATTATTATACTAGGAGATATGAACGCACACATAGAAGACATGGACGGGTACACAGACTCAACAGGCAACATGATGCTGGATATGTGTGAAATGCATGACTTAGTTGTATGCAACAGTACTGAGAAGTGTGAAGGGCACATAACATGGGAGGTAGGGATCCTGCAGTCGACGATAGATTATGCACTAATGTCACATAGGATGCACGATAGGCTAAATGTAATGAGCATAGATGAATATGGCTCCAGAAGTCTAGGTAGTGATCACAAACGTATTAAGGTGAGTTTTAGAAGGGAAATGAAAGTAGGTAGGAGGCAAGATGAACAACCAGGTGGGATATTTTACTCGGAAAAGCAGCTTGAAATAGCAACCCAGCAAATTGAGGAAGTAATTTCAGAGGATACAAAAACAGAAAGGACATATGCAAATTTAACAGGACTATTTGAGCTAGAGCTTACTAAGGTACGAGTCAGGACAAAAGGGAACAGAAGACGTAAACCCAAGAGCTGGTGGGATGAGGAGGTTAAGAAGGCCATAGAGAAACGCCAGGAAGCATCCAGGGAACACAGATATTCAAAGCAGAGGGGTGAACCAGAAGCTGATGTAGGCAGAAAATGGAACAACTTCTTAAACTGTAGAAGGGAAGCATCCAATTTGATCAATGAGAAGATCAGAAGAAAGGGGAGCCAATGGTTGTCAGAAGTAAACAAAAAGGATAGAAAAGCAGCGAAGAAATTTTGGAAACATCTCAACTCCTTGAGTAATAAGACTAGCCTAGAGCAGAGGTTTATAGTTACAGCTCAAGGTGTTCGACTAGAGGGAGATGAGGCAATGGAACATATAAGAACAATGATGACAGAAAAATTTAAAGAACGAAACATAGCATGTGCTCAATCAGGTGAGGATGGACTAGTCAGTGCAGTGGCTCCACTGGCACAAAGCGAGTGGGAAAGGGCAGAGAAGAGGGTTCCTAGTAGCACGTCGACAGGTCCTGATGGCATCCCAATTATGTTGATAAAGACATTGGGCCCAAAATCTAAGAAAGCATTCAGAGAGGCAGTGAGCGAAATGATAATGGACGGTAAAGCCCCTGACGGGTGGAGACTGAGCAGGATGAGCATGATATATAAGGGAAAGGGGGACAGAGCCGACATAAACAACTACCGTCCCATAACAGTGACGTCAGTGGTTTACAGGGTGGTGATGCAGATTATAAAGGACAGACTGCAGGCATGGGTGGAGAGCGAGGAGGTGCTGGGGGAACTACAAAATGGGTTCCGAAAACAAAGAAGGTTAGAAGATAATCTGTTCTCATTGACACAGTGTATTGAAATAGCAGAAAAGGAACACAGGCCCCTATGGCTTGCCTTTCTGGATATCAAGGGAGCCTATGACAGTGTAATCCAAAAGGATTTGTGGGACATACTGGGCACTCTAGAGGTGGAAGATGGAGTAAGAAATCTTTTAAAAGATATCTATAAAAGTAACAGGGTGCTTATAAAATGGGAAAACAAGGTATCTGGGCCTATAGAGATACAGCAGGGGCTTAGGCAGGGGTGCCCTCTGTCACCTCTGTTGTTCATGCTGTATTTACAAGGATTAGAGAAAAAATTAGAGAGGAGCGGACTTGGCTTCAACCTTTCCTATTTCAAGCAGGGAGAATGGATTAAACAGTCATTACCAGGACTGATGTATGCAGATGACATTGTACTTATGGCTGACAGCAAGGAAGACTTGCAGAGATTAATGGACATCTGTGGTAAAGAGGGAGATAGCTTAGGTTTGAAGTTTAGTAAAGAAAAATCGGCAGTCATGACTTTTAATGATAATCAGGGCAGCGAGCATAGGATACAGGAGGTTACGCTGGAGGTGGTGGATAAGTACAAATATCTTGGAGTGTGGATAAACAATGGGGCTGAGTACCTAACGGAACATGAAAAATATGTGACGGCTAAAGGTAGCAGAAATGCAGCTGTGATGAAAAATAGGGCACTGTGGAATTACAACAGGTACGAAGTGGTGAGAGGGATTTGGAAAGGGGTGATGGTCCCTAGTTTGACTTTCGGCAATGCGGTCCTGTGCATGAGATCAGAGGTTCGAGCAAGGTTGGAAGTTAAGCAGCGAGGGGTAGGTAGACTGGCTCTGGGAGCACACGGAAATACACCAAATCAGGGGGTACAGGGTGACATGGGATGGACGTCATTCGAGGGCAGGGAAGCCAGCAGCAAGATAGAATTTGAGGAGCGATTGAGAGAGATGGCAGAAAAGCGGTGGGCAAGGAGAGTTTTCAGTTATTTGTACATGAGGAATGTTGATACAAAAGGGAGGAAGCTGACCAGAAAACTGTCAATCAAATATTTGGACTGCAGGAGGGGTGCAAACCAGGAAACAGCGGTTAAGAAAAAGGTTAAGGAAACAGAGAGGGGTCTGTGGAAAACAGGGATGCAGACGAAATCAGCACTGGGCACATACCGAACTTTCAAGCAAGAAATTGCCAAAGAAAATATCTACGATAATTCTAGGGGAAGCTCTTTGTTGTTTGAAGCCAGGACGGGAGTATTGCGGACTAAGATGTACCGAGTCAAGTACCAAGGTATAGACACGTTGTGCTGTGCGTGTGGAGAAGAAGAGGAAACGGCTGAACACCTCATACTTTTCTGTAAGGGGCTTAACCCTACAGTGCAAGGCAACGGGGCTGATTTTTTCAAAGCATTGGGGTTTAGCGACAGTGAAGGCAAAATAGACTTTAAGCGGGTAGAAATAACCAAACAGAGGTTATCTGATTGGTGGATAAAATTAAGGCAGGGGTGAAATTTCACCCACCACAAAGTACAAATTATGTTAATAGCCAAGGCTAGGTGGCGTATGCCACCGCCCGATTTAAAGGGTTCCGCCTCATCCATCCATCCATCCATCCATCCACGCGGCCGGTAAAATAAGTCGTGTTGTTATTCCTCTGTCTTGAATGTGCCGGTCGGTAGTGCACGCTGCTTCGATGTGTTTGTTTGCTCGTGTGTTTTAGGTTTGCCGTAATGAAATGTGGTGTAGTTCGTGTGCACGAAAGTGCCGGAAGGTAGCCTGTGTCTCGCTGCAAACTCGCCGTATGCGTGGCGCGCCAGGCAAATGTGGACCAACGATTTTCATGCCGTGGGTGTGCTCCCTTTGTCTTGGGTGGTCGTGAAAAGTTTTGTGGAAGTCGCGATGAAATAATGCATATTATTAGCGTGCCTCAGCTCGTCCATTACGCAACGGCATGTATGCTGGATCAACATCATCGACGCAGCACTGGCAACTCGGAGAGCTCTTTTGGATCTCATCGTACTGTTCAAAAGGTAAGCAATCGTAGTTGCTAACTACACGTGTGTTGTGCGTGCTTATCGTGTGCATAGAGTGCCTTGCGGACATAGGAAATAGAACACCCACGACAACAGTGAAATCTGTGCTGATGCTTGCGGCGCACTGGTTGTCAGAATTTAGTTATGCAAATGTGTTGCCACAATGCGGAATTGATAATCCTGATAAGCGTTTTCTTCCGCTGAGATAGATTACGTTCGGAAATCATCTTGTGCACCTGTGCGTGAGCTCCCGTTTTTCTGCTGCAGTTGCATAGTAACGATCCACCTGCCTCTTCACCGATTCTTTCAATGACGTTTCCTTGCTTATAAATGCTTCGACGTTGTGGGTAATCTCTGCTTACGAGGTTTTAGGCTTACGAGCAGCAGGGAAAAAATGTAAGCCAATCACAGCTTGCTACTTACTAGTATAGCTTTCTTTTCATGACAAGCTGTGCTGACATAACTTTCACATAAATAAACATGGTAGGGGAAAGTTACTTAATCTAAGTAATAAAAAAAACGACTCTAAAAAAAATTTAAAATACATTGTAATGTGCAGTTGCGACGTGCCCAAAAATTTACTTTGATGAAGAGGTCCATATTATCAAGCCATTCAATAATTTCAACCTTTTGCTCTCTTGCCATCATGTACTAGTGCAGACATTGTTTTCGTGACTATTTTAGGTGCTCCTTGCATGTGTTTACGATATGACAGCTTTATTGCTCCACTGCTATAAGCTAACACAACTCATTTTGTAGTGGCGAGGCCTTGGCCCGCAACAGTGTCCACTAAAAGGAGGAGCCCCCAGAAATGCAGACCCCATACGAGTGCCTGCAGCAGCATGGCTGGATGCTCATGTCAGGTATGTATGAAATGTACATGTTCCAAAAAAGTTGGATCTTGGTATCATTCATGGTTCAGCTTAGCGACACATTAGTTTATGCAGTTTACTAAAGAGGATAAATATTTATGCAACTGTATTCAACTTACTTACATGTGTGCCTAAAGATTATGCACACATTATCATGTTCTGTATAAAACTAGACCTAACATGTCCTGATGTTTAGTATTTTTTCCTGCATAAATTGTTTAGCTGCAACATAAATTTTATTTTTGTTTAGTACACAGTATGTTTATCGCTTTGTAGTTTGGTTTTATTGTCTTAGAACTGTTTCCTATGCTGTTGTATTTATTTCCATATTTTTCCTGTTTGTGCTGCAAGCTCATGCAGTTACCTGTGCATGTAAGAATTTGTAGTGTAGTTTGCCACATATGTCACAAGTCTAAGCACGTAGTGTGCACACCATTGTTTATCATTAATATCGTCCCAGTTATTTCTGTCCTGTTCCCAGAAAAACTGTGTCTGGCAAATGCACATTTGATTAGCTTGAATTTGCTGAAAATAAATATGAAGGTCAGTATTCGCTCTGCTCAGTTACTTCAGTAATAAATAGGCAGACTGATTTTGATCCCTTGTCATCTAGAAAGGATATCTTTTTTTCATGCATTATTAGTGAAAGCTCGCTCACACATGTCTTATTTATGTGGTATGCCTCACTGATTTCTCTAGGTAATTTTTCAGTGTGGGTGAACACAGATGAACAATCTTAATCCTACATTATGCCCTATTGTGACAATGCATGGCCAAGTTGGACAAGCATACTGGTCTTTTGAGTGAAATATGGTCATCTCTTAGGCACATGTTTAGGCACCAGCCAGTTTGCCCTATGTAAGTTTGACCACATGTGAAAGGAGTACAGTACACTACCTGTGACACGTAATGGACAAATTTGGTGGTATTTCTCACCGACGCAAGCCTCCCTTGCCTGCTTGCCTTTCTCAATTCGCTTCAGGGCTGCCATGCATATCCTGCCTGCTTTATTTTTCGCTAGAAATACATGTGCATAGCAGTGTACAAGTGAACTAAGAAAGGCACCCTGGCCAGGGAGACTTGCTTTATTAAAGATACCATTAAATTTGTCTTGTGTCTGCCAGGGGTAGTGTTGTCTATTTCTGCAATCAAATGCATATTTGGTCAAATGTACATGGCGCAGACTGGCCGGTGCCTCAACATGCGACTAGGAGAGAAAATTATACGGACCAGCGGTTGAGCGATAAAGCCATTTTTTTTCCTCTGCCTGTGAAAGCAATGCGAAATTGAGGACGACAGTCCAAACTTGGTATTGGAAACTTTTCATTGCAAACAACCCTAAAAAAGTCTGATTGGTCCCCATGCAACAGATAGTTAAATGCATTGTTATCGTGATTGCTCAAAATCTCATGCTCCACGTGAAAAATTGAATACTGCCATATTACGCATAGCACAAACGAACTATGGCGACCGGCAGATGTAATATTTTTTCACCCGCTGAACAATAGAAGCCAGTAGATCATTTTCTTTTTCTTCCAAAAATTTGTTTGCTATGCGTAGCGCGATGTCTATATAGGAGCCTTAGTTCATGGGTGTTCCTGCTTGCTTGCATATGTTAAACTTAAAATGTGTTGTCATTACAAGATGACGTTAATGTGTGACTGGGCTGCTGTCTTTTGGAGACACTTTATTTTTGTCACTAGCAATGGCATTCTAGTGTCGGTGCATTGGCCTAGTTCTAGTGTCACAAAATCTTGGGAAAGTGAAAATATTCTCAAAAGTGATTGCCTGAGAACTGTCTCTCTTCACGGAGATACTTCTGCTACTTTCTTGTTATAATTTTTTTCTGAAATACTTAAATGAAACAGTGTAGTGCTACAACTATATACATATAAATATTTATACCACATTTGTAGATATATATATATATATATATATATATATATATATATATATATATATATATATATGTATATATATATTTGTGACATGTTTGCGCCTGCCTATACATTATGGCTAAATGTTCATTACACCTTTTTAAAATGATTTTCAATTGTATTTTGCAGGCTTCACCGTGGCAGAGTACCAGGAGGAACCAACGAGGTTAAAAGCTAGCCTTTCCTCGCTGCTTTCCAGGAAGTGAAGTAGTGGGCGATCATCTAAGAATGAACTTGCAACGTGTGAGCAGTAGCCAAACCTTCATACAGGTCACGCTGGTGGTAAAAGCTGGAATGCTGAGACAAACCACATTATTTATTTAAGTATTAAATAATTTACATTTATTTGTTTATACCTTACATGCCTCCAGGAAGGAATTAGATAAAATGGGAAAGCATTATTAAATCAAAGTAAACACGTCATTCAAAAAAGCATCATTCGCATAGCACAAGCATGATGTAACATTTTTTATTCAAGTGACGTTTCATACAAATCCACGAAAATTCCAAGAAACGAAGCTATTAAGTTAACAACTCTTACTAAAAAAAACAGGGATATCACAGTTCTGTTAGTTGCACCTAATCCATAACTATAGTTGGCGAAATTGACGTATCATATACTGCTCTAAAATACAATCATTAATTTGTGAGTAGGACGTGCAAAATGCTTATAAACATTGGAACATTTCACGCAAGCTGTAAATTCATATATCAAATTCCTTGACTTAAGACATAGCTGATCCAGTCTGCAGAACTGCGATATGTGTTTTTATTGCAGAGTTGAGGATTATTAAACTGCATGCTTTAATAATTTTTACTTTAGGCTCTGAATTGAAATTCTTCCAACAACCGCTAGACCTTAACTTTCTCAAATGCTACAAATTTAATTCAAAGTAGCCATGTGGTTGTCTCAAAACCATTTAGGAATTTCACACATATTTAAGGAGGGACATCGGAGTTGGTCCTTAGCTAAAGCTCGAGGCCAATTCCGATTTGCAGAACAGAATTTTGCTTGCTAGTTTTTTTTGTGAGTTATAGTTCTAAACATGTTTTTTTGTAATTGTGCAATTTTCAACCATTCTTAATAAAAATTGGTTTAAATGTAAATAACACCAATTAAAAATGTTTTAAATAACAAACATCAAGTTCAGTCCTGTGGTTGCCAAGAAAAACGATTTCACTATTCACATGCATAGGAGCTCCTGAGCTAAATCGTTTTCTTAGGTATTGGTGTGCGTCAGTCATGTTTGTATTTCCCAGCATAATTTTGGAATATTGAGCCTGATCTCAAAATTTGCCTTATAACAACATTCAAGCTTATTAAGCTTTGTACAATATATGATGCACTTCTCCAGGAGTACCACTGTTTGCTGCATTTTTACAAGGACTGCCAGTGTTCTTTTTACACTTCAAAATAGGCCAGAATGCTGTGTTTTATAAGTTTAGTGTGGTTTTGTGGAGCTGACACAAAACATTGCAGTGCACATATATCTGTGCACATTGATATGAATCTACTTTCAGGCTTTAGTATCCAACCGTTTAATGTGCATTGCTGGAACAGCAGGTCCTTCTGCAGTTTTAATGCGAAGCTTTCTTGTCTTAGACAAGCCTGCTTTTCTCAGATGTCAACTCCAGTCGAGTGTGCCACAAATGTTTTCCTCTTTCGTATGTTAGCACCACCAGCTTGATCCGTGAAGCGCATTGGCAGCTACAGTTTGTGTGTTGCAAGTACTAGGCTGAAGCATGTATGCTGACTGTTCTAAAGTGTGTATGTAGTATGTATGATGCATGTATCTAGTCTGAAGTGCAATAAACGTTTAAAACAGATCACTTTGTGGTTGTAGTGCCAATTATTTTTGCCACTGCATTTACTGTAATCGTTAATGCCTACAGTACAGTTCTCTAGAGCCTCGGCAAAGTACAAGCACATTACAAACATCGACATAGGTTTTATAGAGATTTGTCTTTTGGGTCTGTAAAGCAACTGCCGAGAAATGTTCTAAAGAAATTTGTCTTTACAATCTTGAAAGGACCTCAATAGAAATGTTCTATAGAAATTTGTCTTTAGGATCTTTAAAAGAACTCCGTAGAAACGTTCTGTAGAAATTTGTCTTTACAATCTTGAAAGGAACTCAATAGAAATGTTCTATAGAAATTTGTCTTTAGGATCTTAAAAGGAACTCCGTAGAGATGTTTTATAGAAATTTGTCTTTACAATCTTAAAAGGAACTCCATAGAAATGTTCTATAGAAATTTGTCTTTAGGATCTTAAAAGGAACTCCGTAGAGATGTTCTATAGAAATTTGTCTTTAGGATATTAAAAGGAACTCCATAGGAATGTTCTATAGAATTGTGTCTTCAGAGTTCCTATAAGAATGCGGTGGCCAAATAACTGTTGGAACTCTATAGGAAAATGCTATAAGTAGTCAAAATAAACACAATAGAATTCTATCGAACAAGTTCAAAAGAATCTCTAAAAAAACACATTAAAAATTTTTGTAAGGGATGTCTAGCAGTCTTTGCGTGGACGAGTTTATGGGCATGCCCAGTGCTTGCTTCGTTGCCTTACGAAGCATCGTGTTTAGAGTGTCCCTATTCGCTGTTCACTGAAGACCAGCACGGACCTAGTGGCCCATACCCAGTGCTCCAAGTCGATGTCAAAGAGTGTCTTCGAATAGCGCTACCTACCCAGTTACCCATGTAAGCGCGACAAAGGTTTTTTGAACAGAGGCACGTATGCTCACATTGGTACATACTTGTGACCCAAGTTGATCCCATGGTTGGATTTGAACCCTGATATCTCAGAGCATCAGTCCTATACGCTAACCATTCGACCACGGACTACCCAGTGACCAAGGTAGGCGGCAGAACGGTTAGATACACACATACGTACGTAGATAGCCCCCGGAAACTGCGACAGTTACCTCAGAATGCCTTAATAATTGCGAACCACCTGCCTTCCTACTTGCACCTGGGAGGGGCCCTCCGTCCGGGGCGCCTGCGGCTTACACTGCCTCCCGGGCCATCTGCACCAGCTGGTTTCCCGGGTCCGAGTTAGAGAGCACGACCTCCTATACTGCTCGATGGTTAGATTGGGGTTGCGGGGGGATGTTGGTGTGTGGGGACATTGCCATGATGTGTGGTAGGGGGAGCAGTAGCCGCCACAGACAGATAAGTGCGTGGCGTGAAAAAGGGCGCGGTGTGGACATGTGCTTGAAGTTGGTGTCATACCACAGCTTCATGGCTATGGGAATGGGTATTCGCGTCTACTGAGTATTTAGCGTCTACAATTACACCGAGCAATCAAGCCTTAATTCTTCCTGCTTGCGATTGTTCATTGTTCCGATGTGCTGAAGGTCTTGTGAGTAGAACACACGAATGGGTCACAAACAACAACATGGGTTGTTCAACATGGCTCGTTTATTCAAGGACTAGTCCGTTCAAATAAGAAAAAATAGTTTTTTTAAGAGTGTCACTTCTTTCGCGGTGTTTGCCCCGATGCGGGACGGAATACTACGCCAAAAAAAATCCAGTTTTCCATTTGGTGCTCGAAAATTCTGGATTGCAGCAACTGCGATCGGTGCATATGAAATTGCAATGGATAGACTGCATATGCGGTTTTCTGGGCATCTGTAAACACTGCCGAATCACAAAATGTGAAACGCGAATAAGCGAATCCGTCTGCGCGCTTACGCGGCAAGGCCATCTCTTACGTACAAAGGGTGTCTCACACCCAGTCATACGCATACATCTGAAAGTTAGGGGGGCAGCTTCCGTCCCATCTTCCTAATTGACCCATAGGTTGCAGAAATCATTTGCTGGAGGCCGCTTCGTTGGGAATAGGATGATGATGGAGACGACGCTGGGTCATCACTTTCGCCTGGCCGAGCATTCCAATAGGACAACTTGTACATACGTGCGAGTGAAACCATGTGAAGGTGACCGAGAAGGATGGTGACTTTATCTCGCTCGCGCAAGGGACGAAGGTGGGGAGGAAGAGCGGTAGCAGGGGCGAGCGAATTGCGCTTCGTGATTCATCTCTCTTCAACGTGAACTGAGCGACGAGAACACACCGCACATGAAGCCATCAGCCCTCAGAGCACTTAAACTTTGTTCCCCCACCAAATTGCTTTCAAGATTGGGCCCGCACTGCCTTGTTTAGCAGCGCAGACGTGTCATCAGCTTGACTTGAAAAGTTGCAGCTGGCTTGGTCACGTGCCTGGTATGCTCGCGCATATTAGTGGGAGTGGCCACTAGACATATAGCAATATTGATCCTTCCTTAGAAAAATAAAAGATAACCAGTGAAAGCAGATGAATACTTGCATGCTTTGTGTTCAAAACATAATAAAAAAACATCAAAATAATAATACCGATAACTGTGATCCAGAATTTAACGCAACGAGAAGGTGAAGATGGCATACGTGCAGGGAGTCAAATCACCAAGCATAGTTTCATAAAAATGTGTCATTGTTCAGTATTTTCGATAGAAGCTAAAAAAATGCACAGACAGACAGACAAAGAACTTTATTAAATAGGTCCACTGCTTTTTTTAATGGTTTAGTTGTAACCGATGATGGTGAGTGAAAGCAAATTTACCAGAGTTAAGACGGCGATCGGTGCGCGGCTGCGGGCGTGCATGCCTCCTATGCAAGGAGCCTTGCGTGGTCAAGGTCACACGTCAGCCTGTTGTGCAAGTACCCTTTACCTTTTTATTTGGCGACTGTTTAAACTGTTGCAGCGACAAGCTGTTGCTCCGCAATGTCGCGAACCATTAGGAAACAGGCTGCACGCCACCTTGCGACCGTGACCTATCCCTTGGTGATAAATTGGCGACTCGGGCTCAGAGTTGAATGACGCCCTAAGTACGGTACATGAAGCAAGTGTATCTCTGCTGGCGAGGCTCGAGTCTTTGAAGCAGCGACTCAACTCTAATGGAGACGTATTTATGGAGATCAATCTGTCCGTTTTATAGATGATGCTTGAATCGCGCCAAGAGTGTCTCGGTGGTGACAGAGAGAGAGAGAGATTCAACATTTATTGATGTCAGTAATCACCTAGCAGACGGGCGAGATCCCCTGGGTCTCAGCGGCTGCCTCCGCTAGCTGTACAACCCAGATCTGGTCTCGCTGGTCTGAGCTGAGCAGCATGGTCTCCCCCCTGCTCCCGGTTTTGAATTTTGCAGCCCTCGAAAGCAGCCGCCTTCGAGCATGCCCGTAAAATATGTGGCAGATCCACCCTTCCATCACATAACCTGCATTGATCATTGTATTGTCCTGGATAGAATCTGCTGCAAGCCACCGGGTCAGGAGGCGCCAGGCCACCGCCTGTTTCCTGGTTAGCGCGGGAAGAGCTGGTGGGTACCGGGTCCTTACCAGCCGATAGTAATCGGTTATTTATTTGTAGCTGACCCTGCGGTCTTCTCTTGTTCCCGGCTGGGCCGGCTCACTTGCTCGGCGAGTGTGTCCTTGAGCAACGTTGTGAGCCGCCTCATTGCCGGGGTGAGAGGAGAGCGCGGACGCCCAAATAATTTTGATCGTCCCGCGATGACGGTTGCTGTTATTGAGTGCCTCTGGAGAGATGCGTCCTTTCGTGAAATTATGAATGGCGATTTTTGAGTCGCTTACGATAATTTTCGCTTTGGTGGAGGCCACCGTTAATGCTTTGGCAGCTTCCTCCGTAACTTCGCGGTTGTACGAGTTCATGGTACCCCTCGCGAAGGGTTCTCCGTCTGCATTTACCGCTACGACGGACCCCCTTTTGCATTCTCTCAAATTCCGCGGCGTCTACGTAGGCCACGCCCCCTACGTCATGGTATTTGCGTTCAGTGTGGCACGCTCTTGCCTCTCCTCGCTACTTGTGGTGCTCCGGGTGCAAGTTTTTAGGCAGTGGAGGAACTTGAAATTCCCTCGTCGTCTCTAGTGGGAATCTTTGTTTCGTGCCATCTTCCGCTTCTTAGTGAATATTGAGTTTCCGTGGAACGTGTCTCCCCGTGGGGCTCTGTGTGAATCTTTCGTATTGGGCGGTAGTGCGCCTCGATTAGTTCATGAAGCGTGTTATGTAGCCCCAACTCTAAGAGTTTGTCGTTAGGTGTTGTGACTGGGACGCCAATTGCCTGTTTGAACGCTCGTCTGATGATGCATTCCATCTTGTTTATTTTTTTCTGCCACGCCAAATGTTGAGTACGGTGACACATAGACGATGCGGCTGATGACGAAGGCCTACAATAAATGAATTAGGCTGACCTCCCTCATGCCATAGTGTCTATTGGCAATCCGTTTGATTAGCCTTTGTGTTTGCTCTGCGCCGTTCTCAAGCGCATTGATGGTACCGAGATTTCTGCCTTTTCGCATACAACCGGAGTCCTAGGACTTTGATCTGGTCTACAATAGGTATCGGGACCCGTTCGCCTTGATGCTAATGTTCGGTGTTCCTCCGTATTGTTTCCTGGTCGTAGGGTACACCAGCAGGGGTTCAGACTTTTGTGAGGAGCAACTGGGCCCCTTTTCCGCTGCGTAGCGTTCGACGGCCTGCGTGGCCTGGAGGGTTTCCTCGATTTGGCCTTCGCTGCCGCCTGTCACCCACAACGTTATGTCGTCTGCGTACAGGTTGTGGTTGAGGTCGCGAACCTTGCTGAGGATTTTCGGTAGGCTGATCATGGCCACCTTGAAGAGAAATGGGAACAACACCAACTCTTGCGGCTTTCCCCAACTACACAGTTCTATGGCATGTCACTTGATTTCTGCTATCGTGATTTGAGCTGTGCGGTTCGAAAGAAAGTCCTGGACGTAGGTGTAGGCCTTTCGACCTACCCACAGGTACTGGAGGTTACCTAGGGCTGCCGTGTGTGTAATGTTATCGTAGGCCTTGGTGAGGACCAGCCCTTAGATGGCTTTTAGTCCCGCTCCTCCGTCGCGTGCGTCGAGCTGGGATTTGATGTTTGATTTAGAGTAGGACGTCCTGCGTGGTGACAGAGACAGCGACAGCAGTGCCCGGTGCACTATATTTGCCGACGCCACGGCTGGCTCTCTGAATCCGATGTGTCAGGTTCAGGTGAAGGTAATACTCGCTAAACACCGACTTAAAGTCGCTTCGCATACCAGTGACGTACTGCATAAAAAATTCAATGGGCACCTAGTTATCCCTACGTAGATGAATACGGAAGCATTGCGACCACCGCACGATGTCTATGCTCTTTCATTCGTTGAGTAACTACATGACCGAAATTATTCGATGCATTGTGTAATTGTTCCAACCAACGTTGTTCGTCACAAGGTACACACAATGCAATGGAGTGGGATCGACTCCCACCAAAGGCCGAGGGTTCGACTTCCAACAAAGGTCGTGGGTTCGAATGCCTTATTTAAAGATACCTTAATTAACTGTGCCTTCACAACTTGGACTTAATTAACATCAAAGGCCGTGGGTTCGAGTGCCATAATGAACTCTACCCTAATTAAACATGTCTTAATAAACTTCGCCTTAAGTCACTTTGCCTCAATTCACTGTGTCCTAATTACATTAACTTTAATTAACTTTGCCTTAATTGACTTCATCAACTGCCTCGATTGGTTCACCTGTGCTCCCATGACTTTTTGGACCATCGTGATCACGCCAACGCCGGATTTTCCATTTCATGGGGCATACGTATAATGCTTTCGCATTCCAAAAGAGGGCTTTACGAGAACGTTTATCACCGAGCAGAGTGACCGGATGAAGGACGTCCACAAGCACGAAGCTGCATCACCGTCAACTTGATAGAAAAACGAGGCGCGTTCTTCGGCGACTCCTGCCTCGGTGCCAAGCCGTCGTTTACTATCGGACACCAGCCAAACGATTGGCAGCTTTCAAAAGGAACTGTAATGTCATCAAGGCGGATGCGGAGAAGACCTGACTGAAATCATGCTCGTGCTGGCTGTCCAGTTTAGTGCCGCCATCACGATTTGGTGTCCTCTCGCATTAAGAACCGTTCCACCATAATAACCTTTTTAACGGACCCTGGCCAGTATATTTAAAATGAACCTGCATCACCGTCAGTGTGCGTACTTGAACAGTGACGGTCATAAAGACCGCCAATGAAACATTACATCCGTCGCCTGCCTTAAGGAACAATAAGTGAAACAAGTCGCCGGTTCATAAAATTGGCGGCTAGTTTCTCGTTAATCGGAAATGACACACACCACCGTTTGCCTATCAGAAACTGGTGTCGTGAATTATATTTTACTTTGAAAATACCTATCACATAGTTGTTGTTTTTTTCTTAATGGGACATGTGTTACTTTGTCTAGTATTATTGGACGACTATCAACACAGCTATAAACGATTGCCAAAGTATGTGTTCTCGTATGCCTACTCTTCAGAAGGCATTACTCGGAAAAGTCTTCGATATGCAACTTATGCCTCCAATGTGTGCTGGCAGCTCAAGTAACATTGCATGACACGTAGGCAGCAGTGGAATCGCATAAACTAGGACACTGGACCCTTGGTATTCAGCGGCTACGTAAGATCATTGAGGTCCAAAGTTGTACGTTCTGCCTGTTGTAGAACTCTGAGAAGTCCAGTCGAAAGCCTAGCCTTTGAAGGATGGTGTGCTTGTTCAGGGACAGGCTCAGCAGACCATCCTGCAAATGGCGCTGGTTGGAGTTCGAGGTCGTTCTCAGAAGCCTAGTTCCACAAGCTGCTGGCGCGACTAGTCGGATGGGAAAGCAGCTCCCCCTGCGCCTACTTGAAGCATCTATTTGGCATACATCTTGACTCTAACCTTACATTTCACTGTCACTTCCAACATCTGGAGCAGAAGACTGCGTTCGCGCAATAATCAAAGCTCACCTCATTTTTTTGTCGTGAGGCTCTGCTAGCGTTGTATTTAGCTTTCATTCATTCTCACATTATTTACGACATTGTTTCATGAGGCAACACGTACGCTTGTCACTTATGATCAATTCAACACATTCAAAATCACTCAATACGCATTGTCACTTCTAGTACAATGCAATCCGATGTTTCTGTGTTACTTCGCTTGTATAGTATCTTGCCTGTTAATTATTTGTTCCAGTTTAACATAGTTCTCTTACTCCACAAATTGCTTCATAGTGACTTTATGTTTCCGTTCATTGCAGTTGACCTTTTGCAAAACAAAAATGTAGCCAGATTTGCGGTAATAACAATTTCTTGTTACCCATGGTTCATACCAATTACGGCAAAAAAACATCTGCATTCGCAGCAATTTCTCTTTGGAATGCATCACTATCTACTATTAAATCATGCTCTTATCTTGAAATCTTCAAAATGTTACTTAAGTGTCATTTCCTGCGATAATTGTACTATGATCTTGGCGGTGCATCTCAAACTTCTTTCTCACATGTCACTTCTTGTGTTTCATTCATGATGTTTTCATCCATGCTTGATTCCGGGTTTCTTTCTTGCCATGCTTTTTCGTGTTTGCTTGATTTGAATTGAATTGTCTGATACTGTATTTAATCTGTCAATGTTGTTTCATAATAGCGTTCATTTGCTCTGTGTACATATCACCATCAACGTTGTATTATTAACCAAGGGTCCCACTACAGTTCTTTCACTTTGGGATCCTTGTCTGTATATTTTGGTGTTGTAACAACTTTTTTGGAACTAATGAAATCTCAATCTCAATCTGAAGCGAAGAACTTGGTCGAAGATGGAACGCCGATGGAAGAGAATATCCCGTGACTCTGTTTCACGCAGGATCCTCGCCATTTGAACTGCCAGGAGGTCATCGTGGGCGTGGATGACTTGGTCTAAGTCCTGCGTCCCTCCACGCGCAACACCGGCCACAACTGCGTATCGGGCATCGAGTCTGATGTGTTCATGTTTGCCAGTGCGCGCTGACACCATGCTTGTTAAATTAGTTAGTGAGCGAATGTTTGCAAGAATGTTTGCAGGGAATGTTGCAAGGTTATCGCAATCGATGCTTTGCCTTTGGGGCGAAGCATGGGCGAAGCAAGCACTTTTTGTTATATTTTTAATTAAGTGAGGGTTTTATTCCTTATGGTCGTGGTGTCTATGTCGGAGCATTCTCGGTGCGAGACATGAGGCATAATTCTTTGATGTACACAAACAGATCCTATCGTATTCGCAGCACAAGAATGTGTAAAGTGGGGGAATCGTTGCACTAATTCCATTGTGTCTCGTGGCCACATGCCTCAAGATCTACGGCCCACTACATATGGCCTAGACTGACATTTTATCGTACTCCGAGTGGATTGTCAATCTTTTCTTCAAAATTATTTGCAAAATAGAACTGGCGGAAGGAATTGTATTTAAGTGGCTACTTTCCAAAGTCAAACAGAGAAGCACATCTCCACGTGCTTCCATTTCTCTCTTCAAGTGAAAACCTAATGTTAATGGATGTTTCCCTACAAATTAGACAGCAGAAGTCTTTGCAATGGCTGTTTACTTTGAAAATTATCTAACTGTACATAGATATTTGATTGCACTGCTGTTTTGAAATACAGGTGTGTGAGTCTTACGCAGTATAGAAATACACTTTTGGAATGCGCGCAGAAACAAAAGTAGCCTATCACGAAGCGCTTTTTATTGCATTTCGGTCTTCCACGTCGATGTATGTAAAAATGAAATATCAGGTTGGCCGCTTAATCAAAGCGAGAGCTTTGTGGAGCAGGCTGCATATGTTTTGCTAACATGGCGATACGTGAACACATTTTTGGCATTCAGTGGCTCAGAGGAATTTCGGCTTTGTCGTTCCCTGGGGGCATTAGCAGGAAACGGGCCCTCCGTCGGGTTCTACTTTGACAGCACTGATTTTGACGCAGGATTGAATCCCGGCCGCATTTCGATGGAGGCGATATGCAAAAACGCCCGTGCACAAGTGCTTGTGTTGTAGTGCGCGTTAAAGAACCCCAGCTGGTCAAAATTATTCCGGAGCCCTTCACTATGGCATGCCTCATAAACAGAAATGCATGGTTTTGGCACGTAAAACCCCAGAAAGAAGAATCAGCACTGATTTTGATGATGATGGTACCTTGAACAGTGGCACTCCACGTTATTAGGTATTGCAGTCTATATTGAGAAAGAATGAAATCAATGGAGAATCATCTGAATGCTTATGCAGGAGAAACACGGTTGTTGCGCGGACAGTGCAGTTCCTGAACGAACACATGGAGGCCGTCGCTTATGCTCAATAGTCACCAGCTCTTGCATAAGCATACCTCACCTTAGTCCACTTACAAATTCGCTCTTTATTCTTGAAAAAACCAAGTCATTACTTCGCCAGTCCTCGTTCAAAACGATGCGTGGTGAGTAGTATTACCCTCAGCTCCTTGAACGACAGGATGTTGCTGTTTTTCAGTACTCTCATTGTCATAGTGCAACAGCTATGATCGTACGTATACCTTTGTTTCGCATTTACAAGCTTCTCAGTTGACGTGGCATCCAGTTGTTAACGGCATTATATGTATAAAAAATTGTAAGCGACCCTTTCGTTTCCCAACAAACTCCTTGGAAGTTTTCATTTCCCTTTTGCTATAAATTGCGAATGTTCGATATTCGACTAGATGTTCGAAGGTCGCCTATCTCGAATATTCGTTCATTCTATTCGATTAGTGAAACTTTCTAATGAGTCGAACACGAATATTCAAAAAAGGCGATCTTCGAATTTCGAGTTGAACCTACTTATAAATAAACTAGGTTCAACTCGAAATTCGAAAGTAGGTTAGAAACCACTAGAAATATCCCAACAATGCCAGTCATTCTATTGCAATTTGCACTACGCATAACGTCCGCGTCGTTCACACGAAGAGGAAAGCGAAGGAGAAGTCTCGTGCTCCGTCCAACACGTGGCGAGAGCAGAAAAAGAAGAGGAATCACGCTCGTTCTTCGGAATGCCACCGTGGAACGATGTGCCACTAATTTTAAGGATCTACATCTGCATCTACGACGGACTGAGTAGAGAATGTAGCGAATGTTCATCTATTCGCTTCGCAGTCATGCAAGTCAGTGGTTGCGCGTTCCTCAACCTACCTGGAGTGCTGGGAATCACAGGCACCGTCTCTCCTGATATCAACCATATTTGTGCGAGCACCCGAGACTGGCCTGTTGCCGTAGCAGCGGCGCCTGTGTTGGAATCTGTCCCTGGACTTCTCCACAATGTTCAGGTGAGCCGACACAAGCGCACGCGAGTTGTCATGAGGGAGCGAAAGTTAAACGCTTCGAATCTGGTTGCTGAGATAATATTCCTTAGTATGAGTACAGAACTTTTCTGGCGAATTGAAATGTATCCTGGGCAGGGGCCTACCTAGAGAGTTGGAGGAGGGCGCATCGGGCATTGCTCACCCATTAATTTACTCGCCCAATATAATCTATAGAAATACTTTTGCACATGGGCGCGCCCGAGGTTTGATTTCACTGGTCAAAGTAAGAATTTCTGCTAAATACGGACGCAAAGGCCGGAAGCGGAAGAAGCTATGTGCGTAATCATCATGGTAGAAAATATTTTTTTTTTGCATACAGTGTTTTGAAGGATTCTTGCAACCGCTCATCATGAAGGCAAGCTATATACCTTGCTCACTTCCTGACTTCACAGTTTCAGACGTTACTTGATGAGATTGTTTGGACACGGAACAAATGTATAGGTTTGCAATGTACATTGTCCATGGCACATGGGGGAGATGCGTTAGAGTCGTTGTGTGCGGAAAGCAAAACAATCTGCCAATGAAAATGCTCATCTCTCAATCTTTCAGGAGTCAACCGTTAAGAACCTGCTTTTTCGCATGAATGAAAATCAAATTTCAAAAGAATTTCGAGCCTTGCTACGGCAATGCTTAACGTTTTTAGTACTAGTTTCATTAGCATGTATTTCATTGCCATGGGCGCTATAGCGCAAAGCAATTGCAAACTTTTCTATTCCTATTCTGCAATCAGCCCTCCACGATCGCTCAAAATATTTTTTGGGCCACCGCCACTTCGCCTGTCTGTCACGGTACGTCACGAAAACCGCGATAGCTCCCCATCTGACATGACGGGTACGCACTCGTTATGAATGATTAGACCGAACAAAAGAAAAGTTATTATTTCTGATTCGACGCCCTTTCGCAATTCGCTCTTTGCTATTGGTGGAAAGTTCTCGGGCTGCGCCCACTTCGCCTGTCTGTCACGCGAAGTCACAAAACCGCAAAAACTCACCGCGTCAAAGGACGTGTACGCGTTAAAGATGCATCAATATGTCGAACAAAACTGAATTATTTTCTGAATAGCCGGAGACTGCCCCTTTTGAAAGGAATAGAAGATAGCTGCCTGCCGATCGTTCAGGCACTGGCTACTCGCACCTGCCGGAGAGCATGAGTTTATTTGCGTATAATAAAGCTTTTTGCGTGGCAGCATAACGTATTGAGCCTATTCGGCGCGTATACAACATTGCTCTGGCAACTCTTTGATGAGCATCCGTTTTAGCGGAATTATTAGCCTTCCGTTGCACGCCGCCGCGATTTTTGACAAGCCACCGCAAGCTGCACGAGGATCAACAAAGGGGAAGAGGACCAATCGCAGACGCGGGCATCATCCTCCTCATCCGCTTGCCTCTTTTCACTGCACTGGTTGGCCCCCCGTAGAAACCCTTTCCACTTGAGCGTGCTTCTCGCCTCATGACAGCCAATTACATATAGGAAAAACGGTTCGATGTAGGCAATGTAATTCGTTTTGAAAGCAAACAAAAGTGACCTCCTATTAAAGAGGAGAGCGTTCGATTGAGCAGTTCCTACAACGCTGCGGGTAACCGCTCGATGCTTGCATCGGCGGCTACGTAAATTTGACGTCAAGAGATTGGAATAAAAAGAGATTGCAATAGTTTTACATTAGAGGGCCCCATGTCTGCTTTCAGAAGGATGTTTGCGAAACTGCTCTCTGGATTGTTCATCACCGCTATACAGCAGCGTCAGGGTTAATTTGTTTCCTTTACTTTTTGTAAATGTGGCGGTATTACTATTTTATCTATGCTGCCTGGCGTCTACGCAAACTCATCTATCCTGTCGGCGATACTGCAGCAGCACATTCTGAACACGCAGATCATCGCTGACATCTTGGACACCGGAACCTTCTTGGCAGTGGGCTGAGCGTGGTTGAGCTTCCTGGCACGTGTGGACCCCTACGATAGTCAGGTTAGTGCTTGTCAACCACAGCAGTGAGGTGCGCCAGAGATGTGGGAACAAACGTTACGCTTCATAAGTGAACACTTCGTCTCGGTAAGAGAAATGTCTCAGCACGTAAAGTTTGCAAGCAGAACGCGATCTTGCCACATTGCGAAGGAGCCTGTTGTGAAACTGTGGCCCCTTCTGTTCCACAGTTGTGTCCGAGTGTCTGCAACCTTCGATTTTTTAACAGCGGAGCTGTTAAAGGCCGAGGTGGAACCATGCCGGGCATTGATCAGTTTTGCGAAGCGAGGCGAGTGAAGGAGTGTGGAGAGAGAGAATAGCGAAGGCGCAGTTGCTGGGGGCGTAAAGCTAAACACAAGTTAAGGCTAAGTAAAGGCCAAGTTAAAAGCTAAGAAAGGAGTTCAGTTAAAGCGAAGTAAAAGCCAAGTTGAAGCACCAGCTCCGCTGTTTCATCAGCCTTCGCGATGTTAAGTCAGCGAAGCTGCGAAGATTTTTTTCTCTCTCACTATCAACAACTACCCAAGCTTGTAGGCGCACGCGTGTAGGTGAAGCGAGGGCATTCCCGAAATGGCGGCTTTCCGAATTGGGGGCTTGTCTTATTCAGCATAAACTATGTACTTTAACGACACAGTTGATTAAGCCTATAAGTATTAAGACTTAAATCATGCTTTGTGAACTAAGTGTGTTGAACACATACACTGCATTTTCTACTGACACAGTGGGCTTTATACGTTCTTTGGACAAGACTGGCAAGGAGCAGTAATTGCATGAACAGGAAGCACTGAAGTTGATAATGAGTTAATTAAGAAACATGAAATTATATGTTAAAGATTGCTTTACGATTGGTGTAATGATGTGCACAAATGTATACTTCTGGTATTTTTTTAGTATAGATTGTATGATGTTGATTGTTCTTTCCTTTCCTCAAGCAGTTACAATCACGAGAATATTTCGGTTGCTTCTCGCCCCCCTGCCAAGAACGGGTGGTGATGTCCTCGTCAGACAGAGTCGATATAGGTCTTTAGCCCCAATGTCCACGGCTTTGTACAGGCAGAATAAAATATAAAGACATAAAATAAATTCGCACAATTGGAATAACACAAACGCCTTAACCTAACAATAACCGTAACGCTGGGGCGCCACACAGCGGAATTATTAGCAGCGTGACGTGAGGAGGCTGTTCCATTAGTCACCGCATTTCGCACCAATCTAAGGCATATGGGTGGGAGCGCCTTAACTCCGAAGAGGGCTTGGCATGTGCGTACGCTTTGACCCACAGTGAACATATATATATATATATATATATATAAGGAAAAAAATACGAACGTTTATGGCATATTTACTGACTGACGTTTCGGCCGGAGGACCGGCCTTCGTCGGAGGCTGCGGGAGGCTATGGGTTCGATTCCCACCGCCGCCGGGCACCCACTGGTTCAAATGGGTACAAGCGTGCCCCGGCCTGGCGTTCGGCTTTCTTCAGGGGTGATGCGCTTCGGAAAGGAGCCTGCGCCCTGAATTCCCGTCGAAACCAACGTGAGCACGGCAACGAAGGCCGGTCCTCCGGGCGCAACATCAGTCAGTAAATATGCCATAAACGTTCGTCTTTTTTTTTCCTTTTTTGAATATACCTTCGGGTCTGGCGCGAAACCCTTCATATTGTATGCATATATATATATATATATATTGCAACCATGTTGAGGAACACAGGTTAACAAAACAACGATATTTATTAAGGGCGAACCTGTGCCCACGACTAAAAGTCACTGCGGTCATGAAGAATGCCCGGCAGTCGCGTTCTAAAGCTGGCGTCCCACCGTCTTCTTCTTTCTTCTCGAGTGCTGCCTCGTGCGCGTGGCGCATTCTCGGTCCAACCTAGTGCTCGTGCCACGAAGATCGCTGCCTGTTGTGGCTGAACAACCCCACGGTACGGCGTGCACAGTGTCCAATACGAAGGGCGCGCAACTTGAATGCGGCCAAGTTGTCGCGGCATTCAAGGTGCGCGCGGCAATATATATATATATATATATATATATATATATATATATATATATATATATATATATATATATATATATATATATATGAAAGAAAGAGGCAAAATCTAATCACTCCGGCACGATATATGATCGCCGGAATGCGTCCATGTCAGGTGTCGCAGTATGCCATGTACGTTTTTATCAAAGTCCGAATAATCACCGGCACTTGGCATAGCTCAACGGATGTAGATTCCTTTCGACGAAGCTTCCCCCAAGCACCAGTAATCAGGGAAGAACTAAGCGCTTTCTTGTTTTTCATAGAAGGGCTGGCGTAGCACATTGACTGAGGGAATTAACGAACTTATCGTGTTCTCTCGGTGTTTGAAGCTCTAATCAAATTTTCCAGACTTGCTACCAAATTACACAACTTCACTAGTTGCTTTGATCTTGTCAACACTTCCATGATCTTGAAAATGAATAATCGCTTGCTCACTCAGCTGCATTGATTGGTGTGTGAAATTCATTTATGACTGATTGATTCCCACTCATATACCTACAGTGTATTTTAATTTCATTTATTTATACCATCAGGGCCCGAAGTCTTTACAGAGGGGAGTGGTAGGATTCAGAAATATATTAAAAAAAATTTCTTATACAATGTTGGCTAATGATTCACCAAAACAACCTCTGGCCATGGGGCTCATTATTATAATTAGAATTCTCCCTTATACAATGTTAGCTAACTGATTCACGAAAACGGTTGTTGTCCAAGACCCAGATCTGGATTTGCAACGGCGAGGTGCGGAACGCTACGCGCCGGCTACTGTAAGATTTGTCCCTGAACGACCAAATGTCGTTGCGCGAACAGCAGCCGCTTTGAAACGTTTCAGCGGCGTTCGTCTCACTTCTCCGTGCAACACAGCGTCACGCAGCTCGTGTGGCGGCCCACGCGGAATACTGAGCATAGTCGGAAGTGATCGACCTTTTGTGGTCTTTCAATTAGCAGGTTGTGAGTGAACGTGTTGCCGTTCTGATCATGGAGGGCCGCAAGTGCAAGTAGTCAGTAAACATATACGTGTTTTTTAATATATATAGAAGTAAAAGCTTAAAGTTAGAGTGATAAAAAGCGTAGTGGTTATTTCCTCACTTTGAGATTATAGGTGGCCTCTAAAAGGATTTAATCAGCAGGTATTTTTAGGTTAAAATCCTTATTATATTAGAAAATGAATGCTTATGGACAACTGAACCCGGTACTAAACGTTAACTAGCCGGACAGGGAAGTTCTCAGGAAAGCATTTCTTCGTTGGGCTACTTAAACAATTATTTCACCACAGCTTACTCGCTTTTACATGGCAGCCTCGCGTTTTGTTGCAGGTGGTGCAAAAAATATACTTCAGCAGTCCATTCTGCTAGAGTAACAGCGCCGAATCCATAAATACAGATGCAAAACTTCCGCAAATCTTTAATGACCTGAAATAAAACACCTTTTTTTTCGTGAGAAGGTTAAAATAAGATGTGTTTCACACTGTCTACTGCAAATGTTTTTGCACTGCGATTGTTTACGCTATACAGGTGAAATTATGAACAACCTGTCAATTTATTTGATTCGCGTGACAGGAAATAGAAGATTGAGCGGATATCCTGCCTTCAACATCAGCGGAAAACATTATTTTGGCCAAACACAGCAAAAAAGCTTCAAAACAGGAACGCCAGCTGCACACAAAAAGCTGGTACACTACACCTGTTCTGGGTTGGTATCACTGCTTCCACTTGGCGACTTGTGCAGAAAGAGGACCAAAAGGTACCCATATTGCAGAGCTTTCGAAAATATTTCAGGTTGTTATTTAGTAGATATTATTTAGTATTTATTCACCTAATAGATTTATTTAGTAGACTGACTTATTTTCCTTTAAGTATTTCGAAATACGTGTGATTTACATTATTCCTTGGCAAAGGTGCTGTTTTCCGCTCTCTGTTGTCGACGGAGATTGTCATGCGAAAAAAATAAGAAACCGCTATTTAGTTTGTCAATGTTTGAGCAGTATTCGATGGCGTTTAGCGAGAAACCGGTGCCAAACCGGTAACATAAGATTCGTAAAACTGCGGCTTGGGCACACCATTGATGTTGACATCTGATCGATCGGGTGTATCTTGTAAGTGTTCCTTGCTTTTACTGTTATCAACCCAATGTATGCTCACTACAGGCATCTCCCAGAAATCTCCAATTACCGCTTTATTTCACTATTTTACTAAAGTGCTGCACCTCAGTTCTATGCAGGCAAGGGCTAGGAATCTTGTTGGAAGGGAAGGTGGCTTGTCCAATTAGCACTACTAATCCTCTTCTGTACGACCCCTATTTATTTATTTATTTATTTATTTATTTATTTATTTATTTATTTATTTATTTATTTATTTATTTATTTATTTATTTAATAAAATCAAATGATTTTTAGCTCCCGTTGGCGGCGACCTTCAAGAGTCCGTGAGCCAAAATTGTCCGGGCCCTCAAACGAGAACGTCCGGGCACTCAAACGAAGACATCCGAGCACTCAACCGAGAACAACCGGGCATGCAAACGAGAACAAAACGAGATCATCCGGGCATCGTTGCGAGAACAAAACGAGATCATCCGGGCATCATTGAGAGAACAAAAAGAGATCATCCGGGCAACCAGTCAGAAGGTAAGAAAATGTGGTCTCTGGCCCCCAACTGTTTGTACAGGACCGCATTACAGACGCTAGCTACTGCCCAAACAAGTTACAAAAAATATTGCTTCCGATTTCTTTTCGTTCTTCGTTTGTTCGCAATATGCCTGAAGCTGTAACTTCTAGTACGTTGACGTTTCACTTGTCATTTCCAACCGCGAGGTTCAAAAGGCAGATACAGGGCACCATACACTTCATTGTCGTCTCTTGGGACTAAGACAGGGGGCTTCTTGAATTTTACACAGCCAGCCAGAGCGCCTTCGTTTTTCTCGGGTTGCTCTGCCCACCGCGTGACGCACTTCCGCCGCGCGTTCGTTTTACTCGGGCTGGAAGCTTCTGGCTACCCGCGTGCTGCCAGAACCAGCCAGGACGATTTTGGTCTGGCAGCTCTCTGGAAGATCTCTTGCTAGCAGATGACAAAAAAAATCTCACAGTTTCGCCCTAAGGGCGAAGCAATGAATGCGATAGCCACACAGCAATCTCATACGAAGTAAGGTGAGCGGCTTTGGTAGCAATATGAATTGTACTAAACATGAGCTGATTAAGTAAGCAGGTGTGCTGCGGCGTAAGTAGACCGACATGAAGAGAGACTCGATGACCACGAGAAGGCGCGTGTGAAATGGTGGTGTTGATGAGAAGCGCTTCCCGTGGGCAGCGCGTGCGAAGGGACACACCTGTAGCGCTGCACTACCGATCCGGGCAGCATTGCATGTGTAGCGTGCGTTGGAAAATGTGTGACCCGACTATTACTAACTGAATGAACAAGCGTGGTGTGAGCGCGCACAAACAAACACGAATAGATCACACTGAATGACTGCAGACAACAACTGTCAGAACGCTGGCAGCAAGCATACGCCGCAGCGGGCGAAGGTACGTGCGGTCTATCGCTTCAACGGAAACTGAGCGGCGAATGCACAGCGCATAAAGGTCAGAGCCGTGTGGAGATAAGAGACGGTGCGGACGAGCGACAAGAGCGGTTGTTGGCCGAGTAGAAGTGCCCCCCCCCCCGCTCCCTCCGGCGCTGGCTTCCTGCTTCCTTGCTTGCGCGTGGGAGATTGAGTGCGTTCGCTCTCCGTGATAGCGGGCGTCCCCGCACGCTTCCGCTCGGGCATACGGTGCGCGGCGAAGATTTCATCTATAGGGAACCTCACGGCGACGGCGACGAGGACGGCGACGGCGACGCCGACGGCAGAAATCCGGTTGAAGTGTCCAAATAATTGCTATCGCAATTAAAGAGGCGATGAGCGCTCGCCGCCATCTTTGTACGGACTTGACGTATTGCCACGCCGGCGCTTGATGACTTTTACCTCACTCAGCCAACTGGCTTCCGTTGAACGCTAGCGCGTATTCAATTTTGGATCTTACCAGTGTTTTATAGAGAGTAAGCTTCAGTGATATGGGCGCGAATTAAAAATTACGGCGCAAGTACCCTAGAGTGCGATTGGCAGAGCTAGCCACCTTATCGATACACTTTTCATGAGAGATCCACGGAAATGTGCACATCAAGAAACTTGTATGTGTCAGCAGATGTGAGGGCCGTGCCATTAAGAAAATACTTGCATGCGTTCAAGCTGTTACGTTGACAGGATTCACGCATGTTTTTACATTTCGTAGTATTAAGCTTCATGAACCAGTCACTGCACCATTTCCACATGTTATTGAGATCATTTTGAAGTTTCTGCTATATAGTCAGTTGCGTCAATGTTTTTTCTATAAAGTACGCAGTCGTCCGCAAACTGTCTTATTGTAGAAGAAGTTACACCGCTAGGAAGGTCATTAGTATATATAAGAAAAAGTAATGGACCCAGCACTTATCCTTGGGGGACACGAAAAGTAACTGAGGAAGGCGAAGGTGAATGACCATTAACGGTAACATATTGGGTTCGTTTGAAAAGAAAGTCTTTTATCCAATCAAATACGAGCGGATCAATATTAAGGTGGATAACTTTCAATATGAGTAACTCGTGTGAGACAGTGTCAAAGGCCTTAGCGTAATCAAGAAATATAGTCAGTTTTATTTCCAAGGTCGGCATTAGAAATCAGGACCCGAATTAACAAAAGCGTTCTTACGCTATAACTGTTCGTAAAGTCGATTCCAGCCAATCGTGGTGGCGGACATACGGCTTGTGAAAGGGGCCGGCCAATCACAACAATCACGAACGAAAAGCTTTTTGAACTTGGAGCCAGCTTATCAGTAAACGATAGGAGCTCTGTTTCACAAGGAAACAGTTTCCCAAAGCCATGCTGATAACTGCTTAGGAAATTATTGCATTCAAGAAAATCAATGAGATGCGAGTATATTAAGAGCTCGAACATTTTGTAGAAGATGCAGGTGAAGGAAATCGATCGGTAGTTGATAACAGTAGAAACATCACCTGATTTGTAAACGGGAAGTCCCCTCCCCACCTTCCACTCATTGGGCAGCGCAGAAACCTGTACTGATTAGCAAAATATTTCCGCAATAATCACAGATGAATATAGTTAGGTGAATTTCTACATTTTACAAATAATAAAGTCGGGTCTAGCGGATTAAGAGATTTTTAGACTGCTGATCATTGTATAGATGCCGACGCTGTCAATAACACAAGAATCCATAAGTAGAAAGTTGAACTTTGCGTTTGAAGGAAGCGTGATATGAACAAATTACTGGAAAAACGACTAAAATGTGTTATTTAAACAGTGCAGCACTGATTGTAAACAAACGGGTACGTTGCAGAGGGTTAGTTAAATGTGTCGCACGTTTGTTTAACATACTAAGGGTATTTGTAAAGAAGATAGATGCGTTATTTCCTTGCGGTCGAGCCAGAGATAGCTATGAAGAATGTGGACGAGAGAATAGCACTCCAAAACGTTTGTGGGTTAGACCATAGTAACGAATGGAGTGTTCTGTCGCAAAACGTTTTCGCGGCCTATGAAATGGCACGAAAGTAATCGTTATTCACTTGGCGATATTCAGATCAGCGAAGTACATGTTTCGTGAACGTTGCGCGCCAAAACAGCCGCTTCTTCTTGGTGCGCCGACGCTTTAAAGAGTGTTTGAACAAACAGAGAGGTTTTGAAGGAATACTTTTTCGGTACATAACAATCAATAAATAAAGTATCTTATGCTTGTAGATTCTTCAGTTATCATGAACTGCTCGTTCAGTAAACTTAGCAAAGTATTCTGGCAAAAATTCGTCCAGCTCATTTGTTATGGAAGTAACGTCTGCTTTAGAGTACTTTAGAATAACTTTGTAACTGTTCTTAATTGAAACATGCCCTCGTAGAGTGAAATGAAGTATGGCATGATCGCTTACACCTGGCAAATATGTTAGTCGGTCAGGAGCAGTCGTAAGAACGAGATCAAAGAGGTTCGCAGTTGTAGGGCTAGTACGTGTAGGCATATGGACAAGTTCTGCGAGGTTAAAATGATAAGAAAGATTCAAACATCGAGTACACTCTGCCGAGTTGTGCTTAACAGTTATAGAATCACTGGCCCATCAAATATTAGGAAAGTTGAAATCTCCGAAAACAAATAGTGGCATGTTAGGGCACCTCATAAGTGTCTGGCTAATTACATCATGAAGCACACCACAGAAAGAAGGAGGAGCAGTTGGAGCTCGATAACAAATGCACAACATAATTTCACGGCTAGACATAATCACCCGGGCAGAAACAATCTCCAAGTATGAACGAACTGAATGGTATGAGAAACAAGTGCATTATTAATAGCAATCAAAACTCCGCCACATAAACGAATGTTACGATTTCATCATTAGGTGTTATAAGCCTTTTCGAAATCGGATATTTCCGCGTCTTTTACCCTAACAAATAGCCAAGTTTCTGTAATGACAACAACGTCGGCTGAGCAATAATCGATCATGGACGATAGTGTCGCACGTGTGTTTAACATACTAAGGGTATTTGTAAAGAAGATAAATGCATGTTTTGCATGCGGTCGAGCCAGAGATAGCTATGAAGAATGTGGACGAGAGCTATCTACAGTCGTGGAGCTGCTATCATGCGCACGTGCATTTCGGTTAGTACGGGTGGTCTCAGATGCTCGGACATTTCGTGGCAATTCAATTTCGCGAACGCGGTCAGCGGCGGCGCAGTACACATAAGTCTTTTTGTTAATTATAAGCCTGTCGGCGACAAGGGAATAGGTATGGCCGTTAGCTTTGCCGTATTCAATTTCTTTTTTTTTCTTGATTGAAGCGTAGCCGTACAAAAGTCTTCACTTAAAGAGACACTACCATTTAGTCTCAACGTCTCCGACGGTTAGTCTCAACGTCTCCGACGAGCAGAAGCGTTTTGCGCATTCTGCATTTTGCACGACAAATGCGCATTCGCACATACACTGGTAAAGTACACTTGGGCACGGGAGAATGAGCAAGTAAATGTTGTTAAAGTGATTACAATGACAGGAAGTGGTTGTACCAACCTGCACGTAAAACAAGAGGGAATTCATGACCGACCGCATCTCAGTCGCTCTCCCGTGCCCACTCCAGTGAATTGAGCGAAAAGTGAAGACCTGAAGCTGCGGGGACCGAGGAGGAGGCGTCAGTCAATGCAATAGGCTTGGTCATGTGCTGTTTATATTTTTGGTTAGCAGCGTGCTTGCACTTTTCGCTCAGATTTTTTTCCTTGAGTGCTCTAACTGCCAACCGGTGTGTCATGACCTCGTTCATGCGCACTCCACTAACAGCATGATTTCGGAGATCAAGCGGCCGTCAGTGCTCTCTGGTACCACGCGATCCCCACATCAGGTTTCGGTGATGTTTTCTGCTTCGCATCCAAAAGTGCATCGTGCTTGGCTTGTGATTTGGACTGGTCTCATTCAAAAGTAGCTGAACTATTTGTTGCACTGTCAAGGAAGCGGTGTTCCTTAGCACAACAACTAGGTCACCAGCTATCCAATGATGAAACCAAAACGAGACAAATTTGATATCAGTACTCCTTTCAAAACTTCTAATTTAACACTGCTCCAATTGTATCCATGTTTACGCTCTATACAGGCATACTTCATTATAACATCATGTGCCTTCAACAGTAAGCTCTCCTGCCCGTAACCTCATCCGGCGCATGCTTCAGCAAGAGCCAGAGAGAAGGCCCAACATTGAAGCCACCATGCAGGATGAGTTCATGACATGTGGTGAGTTTCTCTGCATAGCTCCTGTACATCGCACAGAAACTTCCCAATGTTTTAAAAAAGCACTGCTCAATGAGCGGTAGTTTTGAGCATAGAAAATATTGAGGATCCGTGCAGTACCTAGAGAAGGGCGCAGTGACTAATTGAAGGGACAATCCTAATTTTAAAATGCAGTTGGCTTTTCTGAAACAGCAAGTACATTTTTATAGACATATCACTCTCAGTGCAAGAATGTTGAATTATTCTTGAAAACCAATGCAGTGCAGTTATAAATAAAAACGAAATCTGTTCAGTCATCACCAGCTTCAGTGCCGCGTCACAGCACTCGTGCTGTGTTTTGTTGTAAATCCACGCTTAAAAGCGCAATTCACATATACACCAAGATATCCTAGGTAATGCCTGTGTGCTTTGAGCAGGGACTTCATGAAACGTGTCAGACATTCTCAGCGAGAACTGGGGCTAGCACTTCTTTCTCAAATTTAGGGTCCACAAATTACGCAACCAGAAACTGTTTCTTTGGTCAGATAATGATTCTTTGCCATGGACTAGGAAACATCACTCGTTGACACCAAGTACACTGCTAACCACTTTTTCCTGGGAATTTATTTGTCTTGCCTTCTTTCGCCACGGGGACAGGAACAGAAGGCAGTAAGTGTCGCGAGATTCAACGGAATTTATGTTACGCGTTACCACGTGTTTATTATTTTCCTGCTGAAAATCTATCAATTCTCCGGAGAGAATTGGTTTCGCCATGCCTTCTATAGACTTGCAATCATCCTTGTGCAATATTTTGATTCAACGCGCAGTGCGTTTTCAGTTGTTCGATAAATACAAGTGCCACGGTGATGGTGTGCTGTGTTTACCTGTTGCAGTGCCCCGAGCAGTCCTCGCTCTGCACTGTCGGCTACGCTGCGGTGGCTGCTCGACACGGCTGTTTCCCATGCTCAAGTAGACAAGCGCCTATCCCCGTGCTTCGATTTTTCTCTTCAATGGAAATATATGTATGGCATGTTAAAAAAAGTTAGCTGAGTTTTTTGCTATGGATATTGGCTGTAAGCCTGCTGCTTAAAAGCGCGAGTTATTTCTTTAATTGCTACTCGCATTGTTTGGGATCGGCGTTTTCTCTCGTCCTGGTCTCGCTGAACGGAACGACTGCAAAGAAAGGGTAGAGAAATGGCTAACAGTATGTGACCAATGACCGTTGCGTGACGAGCTAAGCACAATGGGATAATTGATGGTCACCGGCGAATGCCTGTTGCGGGGACGGTGCCGAGATGAGGCCGGTGCGCGGCTCATAACTGCCGATTATACCCGACACGCGGAGGGGCAAATAGAGCCAGCTGCCACTTGGCAAACGTGGGAGGCGCATGACGACGTGAGCACCCATTAGTGCAAAAGCTGACCTCAAGAAGAGTGAATATCAACGCTTCTTCACGTACATCTCTTGCGGTTGTCCTGACAGCAAAACCTAAGAGGTCCGTGATTACCTGTTGGCTCCTGATGTGCGCGGGCCAGGCGTGTCATCGGCACAGAGCGTGGGAACGCCATACCCATTATTCACCCCACGCACCATGCCCACTGTGACCGTTGTTGGGACACCGTTTCCGAGACCGTACCAATTGACCATTGTAGGAACCCTTTTAGAACGAGTGTTTACTTGACAAGTGTACGTGATCATAAAGTGCCGCATCGACAGCTTTCGTTGACCTATGACCCTCAATTACTAAGCTACTAGGCTATCGGGTTTTTTCCAAAGAGTGCACGCGGTTACGAGCGGGAGACGGGGCGACAAAGCATAGGTGAATCACCCTTCCACTTTGGTTTGCAGGTGCTGCCTGTTTATTAGTATTCTAATCTGCCCAAGGTGTTGGGCTTTGTGGTATTGCGTGGAGTACGATTGCTATGCATTTGTAACCCTCTCTCTTGTTGCGTTTTTTGTATGTTGGTTTTAGGGAGAAGAGAAAACACCGTCAAAGGTGGTAAAAAGAAAGGGCACGTGGATGAAGCGCAATGCTGGAATAGCCGGCGGACCACTCACACGATGACCTCTTACACGCCGGCTGAGCATACTCAAAACTAATAGGTGGCGATTGGGTTGTAAAGGTTTGGGCCGGGGCACAGAGGAATAGAGAACGTGGTTTCCCCGACCAGGTGTTCCGGACTCAACTTCAGGATATTTGCAACATTGGCTCTGCCGATAGATGGTCGCCCTATGTGTTCCAGTCCCGCCTTGTATTTCTATGTGAAATTTCTTTTAACCCTTTGTAAATAGAAAAGTGTTTTTCAATCGTTATCTGTGTCTACTTATCCAGCGAACCCGTCGCCCCTATCCTTAGCGGCAGTACTCCTCACTTGCGTAGACCGTCTCTGGCGGTGCGTCGCGGACGCCCAAGTCTAGAAGTGATACAAGAACCTGGACTTTACTTTGACTTTAAAAGATCTCTATCTGCGCATAAATATCTGATTCCACTGCAATTTTTGAGGTCCAGGTGAGCGAGTCTGACATTTTAGCTCAACACTTTTGGAATGCACACTGAATAGAATGGAGGCCACCACAAAGTTTACTTCTCTACTGCCGCTTTCCATGTTCCTCGTCAATTTAAGTACAAGCAAAATAACAGGTCAGCTGCATAACAAAAGCAAGGGCCCTGTAGGACACGCCCCATGTTAAGCTAAAATGGCGATATGCGAACGTGTGTTTGGCGTTCGGTGGCTCAGAGGAAATTGCACTTTCTAGCTAGCTCCCTTGAGGGCAATAGCCGGAAACAGGTGCGGCGTCGGGTTCTTCTTCGATTGCATGGATAATAATGGTAGTGATGATGATTGATTTGAATTCAGGAGTTTTAGGTGCCAAAATCACAATTGGATGAAGGTGATGACGATGACAATTTATACAACAATGGAAGTCCAAGGCATTAGTTATTGGAGTCCATATGGAGAATGACTGAAATGAATGGAGACTCGTCTGAGAGCTTCTGATGCAGGATAACCGGCGGGTGTTGGGCAGATGATTAAGTTTCTGAACAAACACATGGAGGATGCCGCTTATGCACAATGGTTACCCCTTGTTGAGTAAGCATGCCTCGCCTTATGCCGCAAACGAATTCGCGGTTTCTACTTGGACAAAGAAAGTTATTATTTGGCCAGTCTCACATTTTGGTTTCCTGAAAAAGACACGTTGTGCTCTAGTATAAGCCTTAGTTCTTTCAACGACGTGATGTTCCTTTTTTTCAATATTGCCATTGTCATCGTGCACCACATATGATCGTACATTCCTTTGTTTCTCATTTGCAAGCGCCTCATTCGACTTGGGATCCAGTAGTAACCGCAATATATGTATCAAATAATAGGGAGTTTTAGTATAGCGGAAAACAGCAAACGCAAGGATTTAGCGTTAGCGTTAGCATTGCGTGCTGCAAACGGCGCATGCGCAGAACTTAAACGTAACCAGTACTCTTACGTACCTGCGCTATTTTCGGGATTTAGCTGTAAACGCTAACGCACGCAGGGGGAAACATGGCGGCGCCAGTCGAAGTGAGAGCTGCCCGCTTCGGATCTATCGAGTCGTCGGCCTGCGCTGTTCGGCTCATTCGTTCCCCACAAATCTCGTTTTTGCTTTAGATTTGTGTGACGATGCTTCGACAGTGGCGTACAGGTGACAAATGGGCGTTGTTTTCGATATACGTTCTCGATTAGCGGCGGAGTAGGCTTAACGAGAGGGTTTGCTCATGTTTGCTGTATCCGCGTCGAGATGGCGCCCAAGTGTATTTGGGTTTAGAGTATTTCCGTCTATAGGCTCCCTTCAGGGAGCTCCCTAAAGGGGGCCTATGCAATAACTCTATTTGCGTTAGCGCTAGCGTTCTGCTCCGCTCCGCTATTCTAAAACACTACCATGTACCGCGCAGTGCAGCCTTTCTTTGCGTTAGCGTTGCGTCACACGCTTATGCTAACGTAAGCGTTTTCCGCTATACTAAAACTCCCTAATGTAAACGAGCCTTTCGTGGGTGAACGTACCCCATGAAAATTGTAATTTAAGGTTTTCTATGAATTGGGAATATTTGATATTCGACTGGATATTCAAAGATCCCTTTTCTCGAATACATTCGAACCTGGTTATAACGAAGTTGAAGAGAGAGCCGAAATTACTTTGCTACATCCGTTACTTCTTTATGTCCATTATTGCCATTTACTACAGACAGACAGACTAACAAGAAACTTTATCTGGTTCTAAGGGAATACTTTGTCGTAGTCGCGGGCTGCACCTGTACCGGGGGCGGAAGACTGTGATCTTTAGCCCTATCGCAGGCTCTTTGGACAGCCTGAAGCTGGACTTGAAGGTCGTTGCTCTTGACGGCTTCTTCCCAGCCTTCTTGCCTGTTGAAAGGCGAGTGGTGCAATGTAGAACATTGCCACAGCATGTGGTTCAAGGTGGACCGTTCCTCGCCGCAGTCGGGGCAGCGGGGTCCACACCCGTAGCGTAGTGGCTCAGCCTGGATCGAGACGGAAAGGAGCCCATCTGCAGCATTCTCAGCACCGAGGCCTGGGGTCTACCGAGCTTTGGGTAAGGAGCCGAGAACTGCCTGCGTCCCAGCTGGTAGTGAGCAGTGATGTCGTTGAAAGTAAGCAGCGGGTCCGTGGTGACCGGCGCGGTTGACAAGACCTCGCGCCTGGTTGTGGGCCAGCTCATTTGGGTTGATCGAGCCGGGAGAGACCCGGCTCGATCCATGTGAGCCGGGAACCAAGTAATGAGGTGACGGGCCATGCCTGGCTTGCGGGTCCTCAGCACCGCCGCAGCCTCGGCCGAGACCGAGCCGGCGAGAAAGGCCATCGCCGCCGACCTGGAGTCCGTGAAAATCTGGGTGCGCCCGGGATCGCACAGAGCCAGCGCCACTGCGACTTGCTCTGCGGCGGACGCCGTCGAGTATTGGATAGACGCTGCATTCAGTATCTTGCATTGGGGGTCAACCACCGTGGCGCGTACGAGTTTGATCCGGGATACTGCGCATTGTGCATAACTTACACACACCATTTACTGGTGTGTGTAAGTTATGAATAATTGGGTGCATAGTTGTGAACATGGAAATTAGAAGACAGCTTTCCGGCCCGCGGAACCGCTACGGGGCACACATGCGATGAAATTCAAATGAAACAACAAAATAATCTTCAGCGTGTGCAACACGCGACTTAGCACAGCCTTTACATAGCTGCCTTCCACTGTGATGGTCCATCGCGTCCGATTTCCACTCGTCTCGTTGCGGTCAAACAGCACGTGGTATACAAAATGGCGCTCCGCTGTGCGATCGAGAAGCCAAGCTTACTTCGCCGCGCCGGCTTGGCTCGGTCGGCTCGTGACCTCGGAGATCTCGAAGGCCAAACTCAGCTGCCGGCCCGCGCAGCGCGCCGCAGGGAGACGGAGAAGTTGATCCACAGCCTGGACGTGAACCCCGAGATTGCGGAGGGGAGATCTCTGAGGTCAGGCCTAGCTGTGGCTGCCTGTGAAGCCCGCCGTTTTTGTGGTATTGTAGTTTGTAGTTGACATTAAGTTTCAAAGTTCCTAAGTTAATTATTTTATATCTCTTTGGGAAAAGGAGCAGCCGGCGACAATTAAAGGCGACAACACTTCCTAAGCACCATATAATAATAAAAAACTACACCGCCCATGCGCCCGGTTCAGATGGTAAACATCTTTTTTCGGGGGTTTTGTGTGCCAAAGCCAGTACTGATTATGAGGCACTCCGTAGTCGAGGGGTCTGGTTTTATTTTGACCAGCTGAGGTTCTTTAACGTGCACTACAACGCAATCACACGGGCGTTTGTGCATTTCGTCTCCATCGAAATGCTCCTGCTCTAGGCAGCTATGCCCACATATCCAATGCGGGTATGAGCCACACGGGATTTCTTTCTTTCCTTCTTTCTTTTTCATTCCTTCTTTCTTTTTCTTTCCTTCTTTCTTTCTTGTCCCTGGCTCATACCCGCATATCCAATACCGCTATGAGATAGCCTGAGACTCACCGCAAGAAACCGCTAAGCACGAGGGTGTCCTTCACTGGAAGCCTGAAAGCGACGCAGCATCGGAAGCAGCCCGTCAGCTACCCACTGCGCCATCAACCCGGAAACTTGCCGCGACGAACCACTAAGTGCAAGGTGCCCTTCACCATGAGGTTCACGGAAGGCAACGCATCGGCACCACCCGGAAGCTACCCACAGTGCATCAGCGAGAGTACAAAAGGAAGCGGTCGACACTCAACGGAACATTTGGCAGCGGTGACAGCTGTCAGTCACCACTGGCTGTCACGACTAACGTGCTGTCGTACTGCAGTTTGGTGCTATTTTTCTGTCTGTTATAGACGCGTTTTATTTCCTTTGTCACCGCTGCCAACTTGCTGTGTCATTTTGCTTATTAATTCCTTTTGCACGTTTTGCACTTTCTACTCTTCGTGATGTCACAAAAGGATCGGGATGCACGCTCTCACTTGCGCGAACTACGTGCCGAGATTAAACAAAAAAGAGGGACTTGAATTTACAGAAAAACAATTTGAATGAATGAAACAACAGTAAATGGAAGGGCGCACCTAGAGAAAAAGCTTAAGCAAGGAAAATGAGAGGCTGAAGGCTAAATGTAGTGAAAATGAGTCAGTCATTGTCGAACTGCAGAAGCGAGTTGTTCAAGGTGAGCAATACTCGCGCAGATCGAACGTTGAAATTAAAGGGCTCGTTGAGATTAAAAATGAAAACATCACTGATCTTGTAGCCAAGATTGGTAATGTCGTTGGCGAACCCATTTCTGCTAACGATATAGATATGTGCCACCGAGTACCGACTCGTGATCAGGGCAAAACGAGCGTTATTTTTCAGGTCAAAAGCAAGAACCGGGACCTTGTCATCGAGAAAGCCCGCAAAAATCGCATTAGGAATCGCAGCGTGGGAATCGCCAGCGAAGCACAAATCTTCGTGAATGATCATCTGTCCGACATGGAAGCGGCTGCTTGCAGAGGCAGTTGCAAAAAAAACAAAAAATGGGATAATCAGTGGCAGTTTGTGTGGACGAAGATTGGAAGGATTTTCGCGCGCAAGGCACAGTCCAGTCAAGTGGTGCGCATTGAAACAGATTCTGACCTCAGCAAGATTGCCTAGGGTGCTTATGGTTGTAATCTGTGTTACCTTTTCTTGCACATGCAATGCCCTATCAAGAATTTTGTCTGCCATGTGAACTTAAACAAGCAAGTTGTCGTTACGCGTGTCGGCGTAGTAATGACGTTATTGTAGCCACAAGCATAAAGTTTGTTAAGGAATTCCTGGGAGGTCAAATTATTCTTCAGAAGGTTTATGTTAAAGTCGCCACCTATTGGAGTGTTATAGTGATAAAATGTTGAGTATTCTAATATTTCTTTTGTATGGGGATATCGCCGTTACGAAATTCAGTGGAAAAACCGAATTATTTGTTCCATACACTTTAAAAAAGTCACATTTGTGGCTTGTTTTCTCTAACGCAGAAAAAAATAATGGTGTTAAATTTTTTTACAGAGTCCAACAAAGCAGGAATAACTTCACTATAGATGTTAAGAGTTGTGTAGCGCATTATCAGTTCATTTTGATGAGTAACACCATTGATCGACGAGTTTCTACGCGTCAAGCTAGCAGAAGGTTATAGAATGGTTAGATTAAATTTCCTTCTATATCAGTAAGCTGATTATTCGATCGCAGAAAAATTTTAAAGGAAAGAAATGCGTCGGCAACCGCACACATTCCAAAGTTGCGTTCATATTCCAGCGGAGCGCGATGTTCAAATGCCGATATGAAATTTAGGCAAATTCCTGGAGTGCTCAACTTAAATTGGTATCTCGCATTCTTAGTCGCCGCGTGCATGAGCTGTTAACAAGCCTGTCAAACTCTGCATTTTTGATTATATTGAGTATTCATTATTGATTATGTGCAACTTCCGCGCATGTTGTGCTTGTGGCGTGCCTCATGCCTTTAAGCCGAAACTTTGACGTGCTTCTTATCGTCGACGGTTTGCCGCTGGGTGAGGGTCATCTTCCTCGCCACCTTTACGATGATGTGCAGTTGCTTCATGCTACCTAGATTTATTTGCTGGGAGGTGTCCTCCCGGTGGCTCTGCTTAAATCTCCTGTTTCGTAAGAGTATACTTTCACCTCAAAAGATCCTATGGAACGGCACCACCGCCGAAATAGGGCACTTACCACTGCTGTATTTACAGGCTGACATTTTATATGGCGTCCGTACTTGGCCCACTGGATGTGGGCTCCCGTCTTCAAATGCTCTACTCTCATACCGCCTGAATCCCCGTTCAAGCCGCTAGACTCGGAACGCTTCCATGGAATGGGCTGGCAACCTGAATCCTGCACCGCTATCATCGCAATGCTCGACCAGAGATATAAGCAGCGTCCGGTCACGGCTCGCCTTGGGCACGACACCACTGCCGAAATGGGCACTTACCGCTGCTGTATTTAAAGGCTGCCATTTTATGTGGCGTCCGTACTTGGCCCACTGAATGTGGGCTCCCGCCTTCAAATGCTCTACCCTCATCTCCGCCTGAATCCCCGTTCAACCCGCTAGACTCGGAACGCTTCCATGGAATGGGCTGGCAACCTGAATCCTGCACCACTATCATCGCAGCACTCGACAAGGAATATAAGCAGCGTCCGGTCACGGCTCGCCTTGGGCACGACACCACCGCCGAAATGGGGCCCTTACCGCTGCTGTATTTACAGGCTGCCATTTTATGTGGCATCCGTACTTGGCCCACTGGATGTTGGCTCCCGCCTTCAAATGCTCTACTCTCATCGCCACCTAAATCCCCGTTCAAGGCGCCAGACTCGGAACGCTTCCATGGAATGGGCTGGCAACCTGAATCCTCCACCACTATCATCGTAGCGCTCGACAAGGGATATAAGCAGCGTCCGGTCACGGCTCGCCTTGGGCACGACACCACCGCCGAAATGGTCACTTACCGCTGCTGTATTTACAGGCTGCCATTTTATGGGGTGTCCGTACTTGGCCGACTGGATGTTGGCTCCCGCCTTCAAATGCTCTACCCTCATCTCCGCCTGAATCCCCGTTCAACCCGCTAGACTCGGAACGCTTCCATGGAATGGGCTGGCAACCTGAATCCTGCACCACTATCATCGCAGCGCTCGACAAGGGATATAAGCAACGGCCGGTCACGGCTCGCCTTGGGCACGACACCACCGCCGAAATGGTGCACACACCGCTGCTGTATTTACAGGCTGCCATTTTATGTGGCATCCGTACTTGGCCCACTGGATGTTGGCTCCCGCCTTCAAATGCTCTACTCTCATCGCCGCCTGAATCCCCGTTCAGCCCGCTAGACTGTGAATGCTTCCATGGAATGGGCTGGCAACCTGGATCCTGCACCGCTATCATCGCAGCGCTCGACAAGGGATATAAGCAGCGTCCGGTCACGGCTCGCCTTGGGCACGACACCACCGCCGAAATGGGGCACTTACCGCTGCTGTATTTACAGGCTGCCATTTTATGTATAACCAGTATCTAACCTGAAAGAGCGTTATTTTTTCATAACTCGCGAAATCCGAAAATAAGGTCTTAGTTTAACGGAAACTAACACGAACTATCTACATATCTCTGCGAAGAAATACCACTGACGCTATCCTTTCTCGAGCGTTCAGCTGTAACGTTTTCCTGAAAGTGAACATCAAATTAACTCGAAATTTATCTTTTACAGAACGTTCCTAAGTTTACAGAACATTCCTAAAAGCATATATATATATATATATATATATATATATATGTATATATATATATATATATATAAGATACATTACATTGGAGGGTCAAGCTCACCACCGAATCAAGAGACAAAAAGGACGGAACCCATAAATACAGCGAAAAATCGCTTGATCTCGCTTCCGCAATGTCATCATGCAGCGTCATTGACAACAGCTGGTGCACCAATGCTAATGGCTCATTTCGTCATCACGAGAGCATCGTCAGTAATACGTAATTGCCAATTTTTACTTAAATAAATGAAACATGTCTGCTATCTCGAAAAGACAGGAAAATTATTTTATCGTTGCAATGCGTGCAGCTGTGTGTGCTGTGCGTGGCCTCCAAGATGGTAGCGATGTGCTGCGTAGCGTAGTCCACCACGGCCACCACTGGGTGCAGCGAAAAGCCCTTTCAGCAACGCGACGCTCAACTTTTGACTGGCGCTTTGCCCTCGTGGCTTCTCAGCTGTGCAGCTTCCAGTGCACTAGCAGAGACGAAAGGAGGCCGAAAGCTGGGTATTGATCGGTGCGATAACTCTACTTATAGATTAAGAATTAGAAAAAAATTTGTCTGGCACGAAATTTGTGAGACGACACCCTTCAATAGTGAGGCCATTCAACGATTAGTTAGACAAGTGTTTCAGGGCCCCTTTAAACAAGTAATGTCCCTCAAAAAATTATTGTCGTCCAACTTGTTGCCAAGCATGCTGTCTTGGCACAGTGCCAGGTAACACTGTTGCCTGTAGATGCAAATGTGTCCGGTGCTGAGTCATGTGAAACGGAGTGACTGAGGATATTACTGGCATCATTTTGGAAACGATCCATGTGGTCTATGAATGGCCAGTAGGCTCCAGCTGCTTTCAAGATACTTTTTTGTAGCTTAGACTGTAGCCTCTTCCCTTAATAAATTTTTCTTGTTATTTCGCTTGTCTCGAAACTCCTATTTATTTTACATTTCTTTCTGATTCTTACAGATATGAGTCGACGGAGTGTCACCGTACATGAGAAATTAGCCACATGTGCATTCAGTAGTCAAATTTCATTAAACTTTAATGCCGAATTGCAGACTACATCAAACTAGTGGGAGCTTTTTGTTGTGAGGTAAATGCAAACAGGTTAGACTGTACTGGAAACTGGTTTGACTGTACTGGCCGGTGGGATCTGAGCACATTATGGAACTAGTGAGCCTACACTGTGGCAAAGATGTGCTTAGGAATGAACTTAAAAATAAAAAAGCAACTTTAAAGACGTTTAGCAAAAGTACACTAAATGCTTCTTTCTTTCTTTTCTCCTTTCTTTTGAGCTGCCAAAAGAACAGGCCATGTACATGTCTAATTAATGTAAACATCGTTTCTTAGTATACATTGATGTATCCGATTACATATGCGATTTTCCTGCCATTATCTGCACACACAGATACGCAGGTCGATCAGTGCGGAACTTGCTACGAAGACCAGCGAGTGTAAAGGCGTCTTGCACGAAACTTTGGCGTAGGCGTATCACCGCTAAAGCCAAAAAAGGAACTAACCTCAAACTTTCCGTAGTAATATAGATCTCGGCCATACACGGAGAACACACGTCGAAATAATATTGAATAACAGATGATCGAATCCTGTCTTTTGTAACGGCTGCAATTAATTCTACTATGTGAACACTGCGTCGGGACGTGCGGAAGTCGACGTGTGGCTTCGACTTTTTATAATAGTCTCGCCCAAGGTCCTGCGTCGTCAAACATTTTTTTCCTGACTGCTTTTGTCTTCCTTGCTCGTCGTCGTCTCATTCGTCTTTGTGCCGAACGCGCACGTGTCTTCTCAGGTCTCCCATGTTGATGCGCCCCTTGCCGCAGTGCGGGCAGTGTAGCGGGTACTGGCGGTCGTGGACGACCTGTTTGTGTCGTTTGGCAGTGCCGCGCTGTGTGAACCTCATCCTGCACTCAGAGCAGGCGTACGGCTTCTCACCCCTGTGGATCAGCAGGTGTCTGTTGACATCAGACCTCTTTGAGAACCCCTTTCGACACTCGGGGCAGATGTGATGTCGAGCGCCCCTGGACGAGTGCTGCAGCCTACGGTGAGTCGCCATGCTGGACGCCTGCGTGAAGCACTGGCCGCAGTCTTGGCACTCGTACGGCATCTCCCCCGTATGGACCACCATGTGGCTGCTGAGATGTCCTCGCCGGTAGAAGCCCCTGTCGCAGACGTGGCACACGAATGGCCGCTCGCCAGTGTGCGTTCTCTGGTGCCTGGTGACATCGCCCCTGCGAAGGCGGGGATGAAAAAGAAAGTGAACAGAGCTGCATTTTGATGCTGGCAGTAGACTTATCCTGCCACATTTCACAAGATCCCATAATGCAGTCTAAGATGACATAAATTAAACAATTTCCGACCGTTGCTCCGGGTTTCTTGCATTTCGAAAAAAAAACGAGAAAGAAAATTAAATGACATTTTGCGGGTGCTATGGAGACGACGAATTTCTGTTGAGCCTAACAGTTTTCTTTAGTATACATGAAGTCTCTATTCGCGAATGTAGAAAATAGTAATACGCAGAAATTATATTTCAACTGCACTCGAAAAACATCGCTTACCGTTTAGCAAAATGCAAACTTTCACATTTACATAAATAAGCGTTTAAAATTATACAATACCGAAAGGGTGCATTCTTTGCAGTAAGATTTACAGAGCCAACGATATATCAGCGGTGCTGTATCAAACCGTAAATCATGTACATTACGCCTATTTTGATCAACCTGTTTGCTCGCTGGAAATTTTATAGCAGTGATGGTACCTGTATAACTGACGAAAAATAACCAGAACCACCAAGCTTGCTAGCATCTTGCCGTTTTTTTGTGTGTGATGAGAGCCACATAGCTATAAATAAATTGAAAAAATAGCAATAAAAATCTTGTCAACAGTTAGCGTGCGTAGAGTGTCTGGCTACGCTTCGATTTGTCTATTCAAGTACGAACTTGTAAATATCTCCTTTTTGCGATCGCCTAGTCAACTCCAACAAAACTTGCTGCATCTAAATGAACAGATGACGTTGTGTCTGATAACGTGTAACAAAAATTTCATGCCTGTTCTGTGCATGAAAGCTCCAAAATTTTAAGGCATGCCGTGCGAACTTCTGAACTGCAATGCTTAAAATTTGTTACATTTGTTTAGGGCGAAGAAAACATGTTTTCTGAGTTTTATTAGAAGTTAAAGTGTCACGACGGCTAAACTAATAGTCATAGAAACCAGTTTTTATACTAAAGATATGACACTGCAGCCACAGCAAAGATTGAAACTGTCGATTTATGGAATGCTCCGAAAGCTTGTGCATGCTCGAATATTGCATGTAGCTTTCTGAAGCGCTAGTATTCATGTTCAAGCCATAATGTCAACATTGTTGAATATCTAAGCGCATAGTTTCCAAACTCGCTTCCTTGCAGGCTGCAACGACTGTGCACGTTGCCGACACTTGAGAACTGATTTCATCCGTGAGCGTCTTCCTATGCTTTGAAATTCCAGAATACTTGATGAAGAATGCTAGCACCCAAGCATATATAACATTTGTGCATTTTAAAGTTACGATAGTGAAAACAAAGGAATACTTATTTCTCATCAGCCAGCGAATAGCCGCACTAAAAACCAACAAGAAACACAGCAACATATATCAAGTGCCTGCCACATCTTCGCTCACCTTCTGTTGCTCGAGTAAGCGCAGCGGGCGCATTGGTGCTTTCCTTGAGGTCTTTCCATGTGCTTGCGTAGCCGGTGGTTGTCCAGCAGCTGCTTCACTGTGAACTGATCGCCGCATTCGGCGCAGGAGAAGACCTCACGTGGTACAGCGACGTCCACTTCGGCCGCTTAAGACAGAGAAACGAAGAAACAAACACTGTGAATCACGATAACCGAGGTACATTTTGAAATTTATTTGTGACTTTATTGTTAATTTCTTTTTTAGAAAAGTTCTCTTACGAAGGTAAGCAAATGCGAGGACACATAAGCACTTCTTATGAGTTGTCAATACGAATGCATGAATGTCCAATTTAAAGCCGCTGAGCAGTCCTTCAAGTTATGAACTACTCGCGGGCAAGCGAGCGCGTTGAGACGCTTGGCCAACGTCTCCTAGGCAGCACGAGGCCGGTGCACTTCGATCCGATACGTCATGTTACCTCGCCCGAATGCCACGGAGTCTAATGGGGACAATCCCGAGTAAGCCGCAGCAATTTTGACGTCATCGCTTTCGTCACGCCGGTCTTGGCAATGGAAATTTCGGTCCAGTAGCATGGTGTCATAAAGCAGACTACACAGGCTTGCTATCTAGGAGGCGCTGGCTTAGCCCAGTGGGTAAGACACTCGGCTTCAGAGCATGGGCGTGGCGTGGGGTTGTAGGCTCGAACTTTACTACCGCCAACGTTTTTCCTTTGGAATTTATTCTATATTTATACACTAATTTCTTTAGAGCGATTACCGAGGCAAAGTTAAAACGCAGACGAGACCTTGCGCCGACAAGGAACGTACACGCCGACAACACAGGTTTCCGTCGCATTATCCCGCCCGAGGTCTTAGAAACAACTTCGTTGGATGCTATGTTAGCTTCTCTGAAACTTTGCCAATTGAGCTTGTGGCCTAAAATGCATATTGTAAGTATTGCCTTTTTTTAACTTAGCTAAGTAGCTAAAAATAGCACTTCAAAAAGCCTCCTTGAAAAAAAAATTTCCATGACCACTAAGGTCACGGGAATTTTTTTTTCAAAAATGAGACCAAAATGCCGTTGGTCTCATTTGCCTAAAAAGAACAAGTTTCTGTAAAGGTTTGGTTCAAGTTACGTGAAACAGCCCGTATACAATTGAACGACTACGCACCTTGGTCTTGTGCCCCTGCGTTGCCGATGAGACCCAGCTGCTTGGCGAAATCATCACCGTACCACACGAACAGCTCCTCTGCGGCGTTCACCACTTTGCACGTGCGGTAGTATACGGCTCCCCGGCGCACGAACTCCGCCAGGTTCTGCTGACTCTGCTTTGGAGCACAGTTAACGTAGCGCATCCAGTTGGCGCGGTCCAACGGGCGGCCGTCCACCAGGAACACTCGACCATTCTGGCGGATCTGGAACGAGCCACAACGCACGAGTGGTCTAAATCTAGCTATGATCAACTGTCAGCTGATGGTGCTGCATAAGATACAGCACAAAGAGACGAGACACAACACTGTATGTCTAGTCCCTTCCTTCTCTATTCTTCAGTTATACGTAGAGTTTATCATTACACTCGTTGCACTAGTATCTATCGGGTGCCTGTGATTGTTTCGGCACGTTGACACGCCGGATCACACATAACACGCACCTGCCAGGTGTAGCCGTTTGCTGCGCTGCTGTCCACCTTGATGCCCTCGTACGGCCCAAAGCACAACCTCTTGGGCAGCCGCTTCAAAGTAAACACGCCGTACTGGGCGCCTTTGATGGTTGAACGGCGCACACACAACCCATCGGGCACGGTCTTATTTGCGCGCTTTGGGTCACCCCGAGGAACCTGCAATAGGAACATACATAGGAATTATTTCCTAGGTAGTGGCTATACTATACACAATAAGTCTATCGTCTGGTCACAGCTGCTTCCTGGCAGGACTTTGTTGGTTCTGCTTCGCAGTGCCGATTAAGCCGGCACATCCCGGCCATATATCCTCGAATTAAGATAGAATTTCCAACTACTTGTTTCACGACATATTTGCGACGAGATATAGCGGTGCAGCTCCACAACTAAGGGACTTGCCGCGTGTAAAGCATTAAACGTCGCACCGTCGAGTAACAATAGTTACCCGCCGAGCGCGGGATGATTAGTAATGGACCTGCAGTGACGAGAACAAAATGTAGTTCTCCCAGAAACCTGACCTTCACAGGGGACCGTAGGACACGTACATGACAAAACAAAAAGAAGCTTTTGCGATACCCTTGTCCTTCGTCATTGAAACAGGAGTGCACCAAATGTTTGTGTATATCACTTCGCCAGTGAACTCGTCAAGCTGTTTCGACAAAAACACAGTGTCAGCAGTTACAAAGAAAAAAAGGCTAATGTCGATGCTAAAGAAGACAAGTTGGAAGTGCACCGGGCCACAAAACATTACCAACCATAAAATCTGAGAAACATCTGAGTATCTCCGCCGCATCACAACGCAGCCTGGTATTTGCATTTCGGGACTTGACTAGAATATGCTAACAATACCGTATAGAGTTTTACTGGCTACTCGTACAGGCTGCTCGGGAATTGAAGGTTTTCTGAGATACCGTGGTCCGTAAACTTTTGCGGCAGGGTGTACAAGGCGGTTCGTATTATTCGATGACTGAATGGTCAATTATATCATAATCTCAGTTTCATGTTCATTATCCACTCATTTCATGCCTTATTCTTATCGTATTTGATGTGAAATTACTACCAGCTTGTCTTCATTGCGTCGGCACGAGATTGACCCTTTCTTGTGTTTATGTTTTTTGCTCTTGAGGCCAGGTACGCCGATCCCGGAGTTTGGGCAATCTATGGTGCAGCGTTGTAAATTTCGAACATATTGGCGCTTATTGCACCCGTGCCGTTAATTTTACCTACTTGGCAACTAATTCTCGCTTCTTGTGGGTACCGGCGAAGCCGCCTTCCTGACACTATTGTCTCGCGCGAGCCCACGCTCATTCCAAGCAAACTTGCCCCATTTTCAAAAGTATGCAGTAAGGTGGCTTTTTCTCAGCATCTGTACATCTTCGGTGGTGCACCCTTTACAGGGGTGAAATAAAATGTAGTTATTTACTAATCTATTGGCGCTAATTACGCCCGTACCGCTAACATTAACTGCTCTACGACTGATTCTCCCTTATAGAAGTTATAGTCTTGTTAAGTCCAATATTTTTATACCTGTTGCAACTCCCTACCATGCTATGTACATACAGAAGGGTCGTTTTTTTTTCGTTTTTCTTCTGAAAGTGATTACTGTAAGCATTTATGCGGACTTCATCTTCATCTGTACAAAGCCATCATGAATCATCGGCTCGTGTTCGTTTTTGCGTCGGCGCCATTTTTCCTTCTTGAAATAAAGCGTCGTCTCGACCGTGGTATCTCAAGTGGTGGAGGCGCTTTAGGATCCCTTCGAGCTCAATGCCCTTCAAGATCTCTCCTGGAGCTACGTTCCGGACGCCGCTTTCGCCAAGAGGCCGCCATGTCACAAGACCAGCCCGCAGCGTCCACCAGCTTGGTTCATGTGCCAGCCACCCCAACTCCCAGCCCTGCCAACAACCGGTGTCGCGATCCTGAAATCTCTGGCTTGCCTGGTGAGGACGATGAAGACTGGCTCGACAGCTACGATCGTGTCAGCGAGTACAACAACTGGAACGACACATCGAGGTTAAAAAACGTACCATTTTACGTCTCTCAAGTAGCCAAGACATGGTTCCTGAATCACGAGAGAGACTTCAGTGATTGGTCATCTTTCAAGAAGCAGCTACGGCGGATTTTTGGCACACCCACGGTTCGTTCGAAAGTTGCGAAAAAGAGGCTGTCTGAGCTAGCGCGTCGAGCATTATGGCGAGTCGTATGCCTCGTACATTGAGGACATCCTCACGCTTTGCCGCCGTGTCGACAGTGCCATGCCAGAAACTGACCACGTGCGGCACCTACTTAATGGTATCGGATCTACTGCCTTCAACGCACTCGCCGTGGAAAACCCATCGGCGGTGTCGGACGTCGTCTCCGTCTGTCAGCCCCCGACACCCTGCAATCAATCCGCTTGCAACCGGACTTTTCCGACAACCCCCTGGTAGACAGTATTGAGCTCCGGTCTATCATTCGAGCCATAATTTGTGAAGAATTGCAAGCGCATGGCTCACACCCTTGCAGTAGCGCTCACATCCAACCTGCTTCTATTGGCCTGCGCGGCATTATTAAGGAGGAATTGGCCTCCCTGCAGAATGCCCACCATTCCAACACTTCTGCTTGCTCACAACCGGCTTCTTACGCCCAGGTTGCTGCAATGCCAGCCGCACCGTCTCCAATCACAACACCTGCGCCTGCTCACGATCACCTGGCCCCTTCATTCGCCCGAGCTCCAAACCCGCCTTACTACTCTGCCTGGCGTTCGTCGAGGCCTATCTGCTATATACTACTGCGGCTTTCGAGGACAAATCTCCCGGTTTTGCCGACGCCGCCAGCAAGACGAACGTCGTGGTTACGCTGCCTTGAACGGAGCCTCGCGTCTACCGCACTTATGACGATAATCCTCCCGCTCACTGATCTTCATCTTCGGCCGACTTCTCCAACATCACCCACAACACACCTGCCTCGAGACGCCGCTCATCATCGCCGCTCCGACATTGTTCGGCCACTTCGGCCCGTCTCCCAACTCCATGTCCATCGACCGGAAAACTAACCGGTGCAGTTTTTGGAGGAGAAACTGCCTCGCGGCGAAGTGCGACAAGTCCTCCTGAACGTCCGTCGAACATGTTATTGGTGTCTGTGGAGGGTGTGCGTTTGTTAGCTCTGATTGAGACGGGAGCTACTATTTGTGTTATGCGTGCGGACCTGTGCTCTCGTCTGCGGAAAGTGAAGACGCCTTATGTTGGGTCATCCTTGATAGGGGCTAATGGAGCAATCATTCGGCCATCAGCCCAATGTGCACCACACGTCTTCATTGACGGTATCCGTCATCACATTAAGTTCGCGATTTTATTCCCGTGCGCTCATGAACTCATTTTAGGTTGGGACTTTCTCTCCTCAGCGTCCGCTTTAATCTCTTGCCATCAACGTGTAGTCCATATGACCCAGACATTTCATTGCAGCAGGAGTGCCGTTGAGCCACGACTGTATTTTCTTACTGCTGCCGATTCCATACTGCCTCCCGGCCACGAGCAAATCATAACTCTCTCTTCTACGGACATCACCAATGGCGACGTGTTAATCCCTCCTTACGGCCGCTGTCTTGCCAGTGGGATTGTCTTGGCTTCCTGCCTGGTGCGATTCAAAGAAAGCTCTGTATTAATGCTCGCTTTAAACACGACCACTGAGACAATCCTCCTACCTCAAGGCTCTGCAGTGACCTGTTATGTGGACACCGACCAGTCTCCTTGCTTCCTCTTGCCACCTCGCAAGCTCTTCGTCTACAGGGCAAATCTGCTTCACCTGCCCTTGCTTCCTTGATAAGTCCTGATCTTACTGCTGCTCAGAGTGAAGCGTTGCTACACTTGCTCACGGAGCATCAGGCCTCCTTTGATATGAATTCTTCGTCACTCGGACTGACCTCCGTTACCTCCCAATGTATCGACACCGATGGCCTGACTGTTGTACGCCGTCGTCCCTACAGAGTCTCTTTAGCCGAACGCAAGATCATCGAGGAGAACGTCGCCGATATGCTAAAAAGAAAAATCATACGTCCCTCCACCAGTTCTTGGTCATAACCCGTCGTTTTAGTGCAGAAGAAGGATGGATCGGTACGATTTTGTGTTGACTACCGCGCGCTAAACAAGATCATCCGTAAGGATGTATATCCGATGCCCCGTATCGATGACGCCCTTGATTCTTTGCAAGGCGCACAATACTTTTCCAGCCTTGATCTTCGCTTCAGATATTGGCAAATTTCAATGCACGAAGCGGGCAAAGAAAAGACCACCTTTTCTACTCCGGACGGTCTTTACGAGTTTAACATAATGCCTTTCGGCCTATGCAATGCTCCTGCCCCATTTGAAACAATGATCGACACTGTTCTTGGCAGCCTCAAGTGGAAAACTTGTCCATGTTACCTCGACGACATCGTCAGCAACGCTTAGATGAAGTGCTCACATGCCTTTCTAATGCCGGACTTCCACTAAACATGAAGAAGTGCCGTTTCGCTAGCATAACGATTTAAGTCCTGGGTCATCTCGTCAGCAAAGACGGCATCCAGCCCGATCCGGACAAAATTTCCGCAGTGCTCGACTTTCCACGCCCACTTACGCGCAGCTTCCTTGGACTCGCCTCATACTTTCGACGTTCTATCCGGAACATCGCCAGCATTGCCTCGCCCCTCCATAAGCTTCTTGCTAGTTCCTGTTCCTTCGACTGGAACGATCAGTGTGAAGCCGCGTTCCACGAAATCAAACGCGCACTAACATCCCCACCTGTTCTTTGTCGTTTTGATGACAAGGTGCCCACATTACTGCATACTGACGCTAATAGTCAAGGAATTGGTGTCGTACTGCTGCAGCGCGACCACGAATTTGGAGAAAAGGTTGTTGCATATGCAAGCTGCGTTCTAACTTCCGCGGAAAACAAGTACTCGATAACCGAGAAAATGTGTTTGGCTGTTGTCCGGTCCATTCAGAAATTTTGTCCATACCTCCACGGTCGAAATTTCACGGTTGTGACCGACCAGCATGCCCTATGTTGATTGTCGACAATCAAAAACTTGTCTGGACGCCTTGGCCTTTGGTTACTCCGATTACAAGCATATGATTTCGATGCCATATACAAGTCCGGAAGGAAGCACCAAGATGCCGATGCTCTTTGACGATGCCCATTACCACCATCATCGGAGTACATCACATCACCTTGTCACATTGGCCGCACGGAGGACGCATCGTCTATTACACCGATTTCCTCCTTGACTCCATCAAACCGTCCTTCAGTGCTTTCCACTCACCAGCGCGCCGATTCTTATTGCCATGGTATCATCAATCGTTTTAGCGGTGTTTCATCTCCACCCAATGCCAGGCTACGGAAACTGCCCAAACTATTCAAGTTTGAGGACGACGTGCTCTACCGTTACATTTTTCACCCGGAAGGCCATCGATGGATTCCCGTTCTACCGCGCTCTCTTCGCGCTGAAGTTCTGCAGGCCTCACACGATGACCCTACGTCAGGCCACTTGGTTACTACAAAACACACGGCCGCATACGCAGCCGATTCTTTCGCCCAGGTCTTTCCACGAGCATAGCTAGATATGTTGCCTCGTGCCCGCTTTGCCAACACCGTAAGCGACCTACTACTGCTCCGGTCGGGACGCTACAACCATTTCCTTGTCCAGCAGAACCCTTCTCTGTCATCGGCATTGACCTTTTCGGGTCACTCCTAACTACTCCAGACGGCAACAGATGGATCGTCAATTCGTCACTGCTGTTGACCACTTGACCCGGTACGCTGAAACAGCCTCAATACGTTCAGGAGCTGCCTCGGAAGTAGCGGCCTTCTTCTTGCAGGCTATCTAGCTACTTACGTCACGGGGCGCCTCACGTTCTTTTGAGCGGCCGAAGCAAGACATTTCCTTCAAGCACTCTTAATGAAGTTCTGCAAGCGTCCAACACCGTGCACCAAGACAACGTCTAGCTACTACCCTCCTACCAATGGCCTAACAGAGCGATTTCATCGCACTCTGTGCGACATGCTATCCATGTATATTCCACCTGACCATCGTAACTGCGATGTGATTTTCCCATTTGTAACATACGTCTGTTCAACGGACCACCGCATACTCTCAGTTTTTCTTAGTAAACGGCCGCCACCTAACCTCATCACTCGACGTTTCTTTCTTCTCGGGCCCCGTCAACGCTTCACCATTCATTTGCGACCAGTTTGTGTCTCGTCTTGCCCAATGTCGTCGTCGCGCCCGTATGAACACTGAAGCAAGCCAAGACGATCGCAAACATCGCTACGATGCCTCTCACCATGTCGTTTCCTACCGCCCTGGTGACGATGCGCTCAGTCTCGATATATTGGCCCCTACAAAGTCATAGAGCAGACCTCGCCGGTGAACTATCGCGTACACCTGTTGATGCCTCAAGTGACCGACGCTGCCGCGGAACAGAGATCGTGCGCGTTTCCCGCCTGAAGCCCTTTCATCTCCATTCCACTGTCTATCGTGCGGCCAGGCTGGCCGCTTCCGTCCACGAGGGAAATTAGTGTAAGCATTTATGCGCACTTCATCTTCATCTGTACACAGCCATCATCAATCATCGGCTCGTGTTCGTTTTTGCGTTGGCGCCATTTTTCCTTCTTTGAATAAAGCGTCGTCTCGACCGCGGTATTTAATTACAATATTACCAGATCCCGGATACGTCAACCACATGTGAAGTCAACTAAGGCGACCTCGTCTTCGAAATTGTGCACAGTACGCTGGGAGGCGTTTCCACAGTCACTGCAAACAACCACGACGTTGCCTCTCATGGAGGTATAGTTATAAGGCATATTCGGTGCTGCACAGTGAAAGCAAAAGAAAAAAATCGGAAGACACTTCGTCAAGACTACAGAGTGAAACGGCGTAAGCCTAACACCATTGCCTGTTAAAGTGTCAGTTAAAGTAGTTTGTGGCCGCCTGGAACTGTTGCAGCGCCGTTTGTGGATCAGGAGGAGACGCGTCTTCCGTGGCGGTGCTATGCACAGGCGTCAGGGCATGAGTGGCGCAGACGACAAAACGGATAGGCAAGCAGGCGCCGTTGCTATTGCAACTGTAGCAACCACGAAGAAATAACAGACATGCGCGGCACCGAACCACCCTGACACCCGCACTTGACGACAGTGACGTCACGCACGCGAGCCAATCAGGAGGCGCACACCTGTTCCTAGCGACACTGACGTCACGGCACAGAGGAGACCAATCAGGTGGCCGGACAACTTTGACAGTTTCTGCTAATGGCAGATGACCTTGACAATGAGCCATTAAAGGCTTCCGCCTTAAAAATTCAAGGGCACTTAGTTATCCCTACGTGGATGAATGCGAAAACATTGCGGCATTTCAGTAGAAGTACGGCGACGTCTGGTGACGCCACCGGCGAAGTCACCTGACTCGAGCTACCACGTCAGCAGGAGCGCCGTGACGTCACGTGACCCACGGTGTTCCTCACAAGGTGCGCACGACGCAAGGTCGTGGGTTCTACTCCCACCAAAGGGCGAGGGTGCAACTCCCCTCCCCCCCCAAAAAAAAAGAAACGTCGTGGGTTGGAGTTTGTTAATTAACTCTACCTTAATTACCTGCGTATTAATTACCTTCGCCGTAATAAACTCCAAAGGTCGCGGGTTCGACTCCCACTAATGGACGAGGATTCGTAGCCTTTTTGGACCATCGTGTGGTCACGCCAACGCCGTATTTTCCACCTCATGAGCCACATCATGCTTTCGCATTAAAATTTGTATCCCGCGAGTTTTACGGAGTGATGTTCAGGAGTGTTCGCGACATTCTCCTAAAGGTCATGATCATGCATGGAACGGAATGGTTTTGTCGCAGGTGTATTCATGTCTAAAAGGAATTTTTCTTTGAATCTACAAGCGCGTCCGTGACATTAAGTGGGTGATGACGTGTACAAAACAATCAGTACGAATGAGTAAACCGCACTCCTAGTAGCATCACGTCACAGTAAAGTAAAACGCAGGACATTCACGTGAGTGGTGTCGCTGGTTGTGTGAATGGTCGACCGTTGAAATACTGAACTGCAGGTATACTGGGGTTTTACGTGCCAAAACCATGATCTGATTATGAGACACACTGTAGTGGGGGACTCCGAACTAATTTTGACCACCTAGGGATCTTTAACGGGCCCCCAATGCACGGGACACAGGCGTTTTTGCGTTTTGCCCTCATCAAAGTGAAGCCGGCGCGGCCCAGATTTAATCCCGCTACCTGGTGCTTAGCTGCAAAACGCCATAGACGCTAAGCCACCACGGTGGGCAACCGTTGGTAAACTGCGTCGCAGTAAGTGGAATGTCCGCATCGTACATCACTTGCACTAACTTCCATAACCCCGTTCAGAACGGCGACAATATCGGGAAGGCCTTGGTGGCAAGGGAAACATATTAGGTTGTATCGCGACTCTGGTTGTACTATGAGATATTCCTTGTAGAGAACAAGAGTTGTGTTTGAAAGTACAAGAACTCGAGTACATGTCATTACTGAAGCAGTTACAGTTCCACCAAACAACAGCGCGAGCTGTAGCTCATCACATGTGCTTAGAGCCTTCATAGACATTCAGCACTCTTAAAAAGCTATAATGCGCTTTCTTGTAGTCTTGAGGAATTCTAAAGTAATCTTAAAAAAAGGAATGGAGGTGACCAACGCATTCGATGCAGCAGCACGGAGAGAGGAACAATGATGCGTCAGGTTGTCAGGTTGAGTGAAGCATGAAAATATATGAAGTATACTCCCTCAAACATTGCGTGATTTTACCGCAGCCGTGGTTTCGTGATTGAAAGACCTCTCTTCCATACGGGGAGTGATAAGTTCAAAACCAAAGCTGCTGCGTCACCGGCTATCCACGGGTATAAAACTGGGTACGAGTGCATATACCCAGCACGGCACTCTTCTTGTAATCGAGAGTTCGACGGAAGCCGGTCTGATAGGGATGAAACACCACAAAGAAGCACTTAGACCTACCAACTAGACCAAAATAGTCCAAAATACACCGGCCAAAAGTTTTATTTGGTCGGTGTACGTCTTTCTTTGGCACTCGCCTTGAAACTCACGGGGAAACTCGTCAGCCACAGCGGTTCAGGCGTCGAGGAAGATGGCACCGCGCGCACGAACACACAGACGCTCAACTCTCGTGATAAGTAACAAGATTAAAATAACATCAGGGCGCTTCACTTACCGGAGTGTCCTTGACTTGCGTTAGGGGTCCATGGACGGGACAGTCTCCCGGGTAGTCCATCTTGCAGTCATCACAAACTGAGAGTGGGAGAGTTCACAGCCGTGTAGGGTTACAACTACAGCTAAGAAATCATGACATATATTTGTGCTGGCTAAATTGTTCTATACAAGCCAAAATGCTTCCACAGTTTATGGGCATTCGTGACGGCCCAAAAGGGTGCGTCGATCAAATGATGTGGTATATTACGTCTTGTGTGTGTCCGCGTGAGTCGCGAATAACGTTGCTTGCCTACTTGGCTGGCATGGCACATTATACACAAAGAATGAATGTTAGGATGTTCACTCATATTTAGACCGTAGCCCACCACTGTCATTGGTTAAGAAGAAATCGGCTTAAACTAGCAGATCGCTAATTGGTTAAAACTCCAGAATCCCACAATCAGGAAAAGGAAATACGTTCTTAAACGAAAGAATAAGGGCCAAACACTGACTTTTATAAAGTTTTGCTCCCAACCAGGGTACCTATGATGTCATGATGACGTCACGGTGCATTTTCCTAATGTGGCTGCTCTCTTCTCAGGAAACTTCCAAAAAATTGCCAGACTCACTCACTCCTTGCTTACATTTGTATTCAGTGCGATCATTTTTTTCAGTAGTGGTAGACAACTACTGCCGAGCAAAGGCTGTAAAAATCTGTTATGTCTCTATGAGATAGTACGCGACATGCAAGGTGCCGTCGCGCCCTGTTCCGCATTTTTGTTCAAGCGCTACTCAGGTTTCGACCACGAAGGGAAGTGCACTTACACCTGTATTTAGTCAAACTTGGCTAACATATATTTACCGTTCGCCTGAAGTTCACAGTTGCAGCTGGCGGTGCAACGAGACATTTCTTATCCTGTATAGAGCAACTCTCCACTTCGTTAGAGATTTCAATTTTCTCGTGCATTTAGTTTGAGCACATAAAGGTAACCTGCAGAAGGGGGGGGGGGGGGGACTGCAAGTTCGGAAATGACGCGTGTGTCCGTAATTCTGCCACTGGGCTGCGTGCAAAAAAAATACGTGTGCAGCTTGCACTAGTAGTGCAAAGCTGGAGTACACAGCGCGGAGCTGGTGATCGACCTAGCTTCTTCCAGGTTTTGCTAGGTTTGGCTTAGTTTTGCTAGGAAATACTAAGTGCTGCTAGGCACGGTATTACGAATCGGCTCGCCGCCGACGCGCAGATTCTCGCTTGGCCGTGTGACACGCTTCGATATGAGCGGCTTCTTCTTCGGGTGTCCAGATCTTCTTTGGTCGTCCATGTCACGGCTACATGTACTCGCCACAGAGTCAACGAAAGTTGTGCCGCCATTGCGGCGGCTCCAAGCTTTATCTCCCCGGTGACGTCACGGCCAAGCAGCGCCTCCACACTTGCCGGGGCGTGGCTGGTCGAAACCTGCTGAGCCACCTCCAGAGGCGCCTGCTGCAGTCACGTACACTGCGCGCGTTCGCCGCGAACACGGGGAATTGGGGACACGCGGCGGCGTCGGCAGCAGCTCTGCGCGTTGCCTCGTTGGTGCTGCTACAATTCCTTTCTCTCTCTCTCGCTCTTATTTTTTCTATCCCTCTCCCGAGCATTTCGCGCGCCACGCGTATGCTCTCCTTCCCTCTCCTTAACGTCCCATGTCAAGGCAACATGTTCCCGGCATGGAGAGGAGGCGAAGCACACGCCGCGCCGCAAGGAGGTTCTAGGCAACGCAGTGACGTCATAGCTCGGCGAGGTTTTGCGGCTCGCGGCACAACTTGCGGCCGGCCTAAACAGCTCCGCTGTTAAAAAAATGTCGCAGTTTCACCCGAAAGGCGAAGCATCAATTGCGATAGCAAAATAGTAGAGAGCTATACGGAGTAAGGATAGTAGTTTTATCAGCTATATAAGCTTGGACATACAGCAGCATCAGCAACGCGCAGAACTGTTCTCGACGCCGTCGGCGTTTTGCCCGCGTTGGCACCGAACGAGCGCGGCGTCGGTGACTGTTGCCGGTGCCTCTGGCGGCTCGGAGGTTTTCGACGAGATCAGAACGGGACACTCGTCGAGCAGCGTCGGAAGTCTTTACCACCTTCTCGCCTCGCAACATTTTTATATAAATACGCATTTTGTGCCGCAGCTGAACGTCGCCTCCCCTCCTTCCCCTCCCCCCACGGCCTTTCGCGCGACGGAAGAAGCCGTGTTTACTCTCCGCCTTGCATTCGCTCCCCGTGAATGGCGACAATAGCATGCGTCCCACGCATGCTATTGCACGCATGCTAGAATAGCATGCGTCCCACGCGCGCTTGCACTCGTGCATACAGCATACGGAGCGTGGCGACAATTTCATCGCCGCTGGACTCTATACGGAACCTCACGGTGAAGGCGATGGCAGAAATCCGCTTGGAGTGTCCATAATTGCTATCGCAATAAGACACACTCGCGGGCGAGAGACAGACACATTGTGTGCGTGCGTGCGTGCGTGCGTGTGCGTGTGTGTGTGTGTGTGTGTGTGTGTGTGTGTGTGTGTGTTGTCAAAAATATTTTATTTCGCAGAAACCATCCCACGATGAGTGCAGTCGATGGTAATGCGTTTATCGTTGAATCGATATAGTCAAAACACTTTTCTTTATGCTACATACTGGGACGTTGCCTGTGAAAACTTCAATGGTGGACAAGGGATTGTTCGCGCCATGCGGTATGGACTGCCCGTTGTGCAGGCAGCTCGAGTCAATCGAACATCTCTTCATTGACAGCAGACGCTTTCCTCTTCTAGAACGTGCTCCAGTGGACGCCAAAAAATACCTAGTGTTCTTCCCCCTCGTCCTCCACAACGAACCTCCAGTTCGACGAAAATATTTTGTCTTATGGACCGGCTGGTTGAAAGGAAAGAATGCCAAGTGTACTTTTTTTTGCTCTGTTAACATGAGCTCTAAGCTCTAACCTGCATCGTCAGTGTAAGGTAGTATTGATCTCAATATATGCTCATATTGTGCTTGTTTTTTTTTTCATTTGTGTGTCTACACTTATTGTAAATATTGTCTATCCTACATATTGGACTTTTATTGCGATAGCAATTATATATAGATCGACACTCCAGGCGCCTTTCTGCCGTCGGCTTCGCCGTCGCTGTGAAGTTTAGTATAAAACTTAAAGGCGATACAATCGTCGCCGCGCGCCGTATGCTGTATGTGCGAGTCAAAGCGTGTGAGGGTGAGCCGGAGTTCACGGTTCAATCTTGCGCACGCAAGGGAGCAAAGTGGGAGGAAGAGCACGCAAGGCTCGATCCAATATTTAGGTGTTGACACTGCGCGCGAGCGAGCGTCCAGATTATGTTCGGCCGCGCGCGGGCGCACCGAGTAGCTCTGCTGCGAGCAGTCATGCCACGTGCACATTAGCGGAAAAACGCGCGCGGCGCGCCGGCGGCGGCAAGACGCGCGCCGCGAAAGCAGCCGCGAAACGGGGTTTTGTTGCCGCGGCAGGGATCGCTCCTGGACCGATTTTTTGCGGTTTGCCGCGTGCCGCGGATGGAGACCAATGAGAGCCGCCCGCTTCCGTGACGGGCACGCGGAAAACTGGTGCCATGCGGACCCGCCCGACCGCTTGTTTCTCGTTTCGCACTATCATCTTAGAATAAAGCATCTGCACGCGTGAGCTCCCGGATAGTTCGAGAAGGGGAGAGGAGTATAGTCTGTCACGTGATTGCCGCAGCGGCGCGCCGCCGGTTGGTGTGGCCGCCCTACCGCTGCTGCGTTTTGCCGCCGGCGGCGCGCCGCGCGCGTTTTGCCGCTAGTGTGTACGTGCCATTAGAGGGCGCCGCGGCCAGCGGTCCCAGCTTAGCGGCGCCGGCGGCTTGGCATTCCTCTGCCTCAGCTAAATTTTCGTGCGTAGTGTGCGTAAATCTGAAAGCGCGAAAAAAAATCGTTATTTCATATTAAAGTGATAAGTGTACCAGGCTTCGCTAACATGAAGGTTCTTTGTGCAGGGCGTGGATGACGTCAACATGGATCAATCGGGCAGCACTCAAAGCCCTCTGAAGTTACCCTCGCGCGCGCAATTGGTTTCGTCCGGTCTAGCGGTTCATCCAAGCGTAAAAAAAACGAAAGTGAGCCCACGTGCTACCCCTCGATCAGAAGAAAATAGTGACTGCACCAGAAAATGTATTTCATGCTTATCGCTGCTTCCGTTCACTCAGAAAACCGTTCAATCATCGTTGCGCGAATTCAATGTGGCCGCGATATAAATTAAGAAATGAAACGGCGCAAGCTTGCGATATGCAATGCACTAGAGCAAAGTGGCTGTTCATGCCTAGAACTTAAGATGAGAATGCACATCAGCTATGTAAAAACTCTTTCAAATGGGAATTTACTAGGCGGGACGAAGGCAGGCGTCTATCTTGAATTAGAGCATCACTACCACAGTTTACTGATGAAAACCTGAGCAAATGCCTTTTTTATTCCAGTTCCATTTAACATAGACCGTGTATATTATTCATTGGGCTTTCGTCCATTGAGGACTGAGTGACTCTTGCAGGATATCTAAAAAAGAAGAGGTAACTTTCTTTTTTCTTAAATTGCATATGAGAATGTGCCAATGTAAGCATGTTTGACAATGCATGCTACAGCCTGTCCACAAATACACTTACACCCACCACACAATAATCCCATAGACATTTTTTTTCATAGACACAATACGAAAAAACTTGTGCATGAAGCAGCTCGATAATTTTAATAGGTGATAACCATCCCAGAAGCTTGCGGTCTCATACACTCCCCTCAATGGAAAAATGTATAAAAAGATGCAAGCGTGTAATATACACCACACGCGCATTGTAAAAAAAAAATTCTGTAGCCAGGATGGAACAAATTTGAAAATCAGGCACACATCTGCACAGAAAACAGTATTTTACAGGGTGCACAAATATTTCAAAATATGCAAATGTCACGTAGCTGGACAGAACCATAGTAATGTTGTTGCCGTCCCTTGGAGATACTCGGTTATTTTTTACATTTCGCCTAATTAGATAATTAGTCGTATTTATTGATTAACTTCTCAATTATTATAATTAGATAAAAAAGTGTCAATGAGAAAATTGTAGAGCAACATCAAAGACTCCCGATACAGCTTTGTATTGCTCAATACGCGCTACGTAGAAGTGTTTTTCCGAGCATGAAAGAAGCTCACGAATACACGCAAAGTGCCTCGAGCGGCCAGTCGCGCGGCAATATTGCTGTATTCGCGGGTTTCGTTCACGCTCGGAAAACACTTTTATGTATCACGTATTGAGTAACAAAAAGTTATATTGGGAGTTTTCCACGCTGCTGTACAATTATCTTGTTCATACTTTTTATCGAATTATAGCATTAAAAGAGTTGATTAATCAATTATGAAAATAATTATGTAATTAAGCAGAATAAAAAAAAATAATCTGAGTATCTCCAAGCGACGGCAGACAACATTACCTTGGTTCTGTCCAGCTACGTGACATTTACATATTTTCCAATCTTGGTGCATGATAGTAAACCACCCAGTATATATCTTTTACATGCAGCAAAATTTGCACAAACTACTGCGGCACACAGGAGGTTTTCTCTTCCGCAGCGGCTTTCGAGGTTTATTTGACCGTGTGAGGTTCTTTGGACAGTTTGGAATTAAGGTGGGAATCCTTCTGTCGAGCGCTCCGCGTAATATTGCCACGTATCTAGCGCGGCGATGACGACGGCATAAGACACATCGGCACTCATGAAAAACATAGCAAGAAGAAGAAGAAGCAGTGACTAGCGCGCGCTATTTTAAAACCGTCCGTTCTTGTTACTGCCTCTGCCGACAAGTCCGTTTCGTTTGTCCCTCGAGCTTTCGACGTCGTGACAATATGCCATCGATATCGTATCCTCTGAAAAATGGCTGGTGCAGACATGGTCGGTAGGCGTTAGAGTTCGGTCTGCCCTCAGATTTGCACGGCGCCACTGCTCTAGACGACCGCTGTCGGAAGGCGCTTTGAATAAAGGCACACGCTCCGCACAAGTCAGGTATCTAGAATTGCAGTTCGGAACGAAGCACTTTCTAGCCATTTCAAACGCCCCTCAGAAGGCCGCTGCCACCTTCGTCGAGGGCCCGTGGCGACAATACCCAAGCACAAGCTCATGAAACGAACGCGAACAAAAATCGTGCCTTCAAAACAGCGCAACCCCACATGCAAGCAGAAGACGAAGCAGCGGCAGCACGCGCCTTGCCGCCGAGGCTGGGACCACATACCGCAGCGCCCTCTATGACGGCGCCGAACCAGCTGCAACCAAGCCGAACATCTGGACGCGAGCGAGCGGCGCTTTCGCGCGCGTTGGGGGGAGAGTGTCAGCACCTCTCCATTCTTACACCGTGGTCCGCAGTTCCCCGCAGAGCTCCCCACGCGCGCAAGGCTTCGTGGGGAGGTTATGGAGGTGAGGTGAGGAGGTGGGGGGTGGGTTCTACTCCGGGTCTCTACTCCGGGTGGCTAGGGCGGCCGCGCTCGCCCACGCGGGCCGCTGTATGTTGAAAGCCTTCTGCGACGGGGAGAGAGTCCGCCCCGCGCGCTCTGTTTTCGCGGCTTAGTTCGCGTTGATACAAGACGCTGCACGAAGGTGAATTCGCTCACTTCTGCTAACACACTTCCTCAATCCAGCGGTTTGACAGCGAGTTTCCCTTGTCATCGAGTGAGATGTGTTCATGTTTGCTTGTGCGCGCGTGACACCATGCTTGTTGATTTGGTTACTGCGCCTATGTTTACAAGTTTCATCATCATCATCAGCCTATACTTACGTCCACTGCAGGACGAAGGCCTCTCCCTGTGATCTCCAATTACCCCTGTCTTGTGCTAGCTGATTCCAACTTGCGCCTTCAAATTTCCTAACTTCATCACCCCACCTAGTTTTCTGCCGTCCTCGACTGCGCTTCCCTTCTCTTGGTATCAATTCTGTAACTCTAATGGTCCACCGGTTATCCATCCTATCTGTCACATTACCTGTCCAGCTCCATTTATTTACTCTTAATGTCAACTAGAATATCGGCTATCCCCGTGTGCTCTCTGATCCACACCGCTCTCTTCCTGTCTCTCAAGGTTAGGCCTAACATTTTTCTTTCCATTGCTCTTTGTGTGGTCCTTAACTTGTTCTCGAGCTTCTTTGTTAACCTCCAAGTTTCTGAACCATATGTGAGCAGCGGTAGAATGCAATGATTGTACACTTTTCTTATCAACGACAGTGATAAGCTCCCAGTCAGGATTTGGCAATGCCTGCCGTATGCACTCCAACCCAATTTTATTCTTCTGTAAATTTTCTTCTCATGATCACTGTCCCCTGTGCGTAATTGACCTAGATAAACGTACAGCTTACAGACTTTAGAGGCTGACTGGCGATTCTGAATTCTTGTTTCCTTGCCAGGCTATTGAACATTGTTTGTCTTCGGCATATTAATCTTCAACCACACTTTTATATATTCTCAATTAAGGTTCTCAGTCATTTGTTACAATTCGTAGCCAGTGTTGCTGAACAGGACCATGTCATCTGCAAACCGAAGGTTGCTGAGATATTCGCCGTTGAAACTCACTCCTAAGCCTTCCCATTCTAAGATGCAGTGCATAGCATTGAAGAGATTGTCTCTCCTTGCCTGACCCCTTTCTTGATAGGTAACTTTCTACTTTTATTGTGGAGAACCGATGTAGCTGTGGAATCTTTGTAGATATTTCCCAAGATATTCACGTATGCCTCCTGTACTCCTTGATTACGCAATGTCACTATGACTGCTGGTATCTCTACTGAATCAAATGCCTCTTAATTCACAATCTATGAAAGCCAGATAGAGAGGTTTATGGTACTCCGCAGAGTTCTCGATTACGTTATTGATGACATGGATATGATTCATTGTAGAATATCCCATCCTGAAGCCAGCCTGTTCTCTTGATTGATTGAAGTCAAGTTACCCTGATTCTATTGGAAATTATCTTCGTGGATATTTTAACAGTACTGAAAGCAAGCTAATGGACCTATAATTTCGAAATCCTATAACGTCTCTCTTCTTATGAATTAGTATAATGTTGGCATTCTTCCAGTTCTCTGGTACACTGGAAGTGATGTGGCATTATGGTGTAAAGGGCTGGAAGCTTTTCAAGCATAATATCTCATACATATCTTATTAAATCGACTGTTATTCCATCTTCTCCAGCAGCTTTTCCCCGGGTCATTTTTTGCGATTTTTTGGGGATTTTAACTCCATCGTTAGTTAAAGAAGGAGCCTGTTCATCATTACTTCGAATGAAAGTAGCTTGGCTGCTCTGGGTATTGTGCAGGTCAGTATAAAATTCTTCCGCTGCTTTTACTATGTCATCGAAATTGCTGATGATATTACCCTGCTTATCTTTCAGTGCAAACATCTTGCCTTGTCCTATGCGAAGTTTTCTTCTCACTGATTTCATGCTGCGTCCATATTTTAGGGCTTCCTCAATTTTTCCCACATCATAATTTCGGATATTCCTTACTTGTCTATCAGTTGTGACAGTTCCGCGAATGATATCTGGTCTCCGGCATTTTTGTATACATCTTCTAAATATTCTTTTTCATCCTCAAGCGTTCTCTGTCTACGTTGTACCGCTACCTATGCAACTGCTACATGACGTGCCGCCTGGTGTTGGGTGAGTGGACTAGGTGGACCACCTGGGTGGACCGCAATGCAAAAGTGCGCACGTATCGACGCTACACGGCGCGCATCTCACATTGTGTGA